>NC_091756.1:32056340-32281340 GCF_043380555.1 Nothobranchius furzeri
AAAGGAAGCTGGTTTTGGTGTCAATGTTCTAGCAATTTAAACAAATAAATGTTTAATAATGAAAAACAGAAAAAACTGTTACAAAATGAAATCTTGGGTCCTGTCAATGTTACTTTAATGAGCCTGTCAGTCATTTAAAAGAAATCTGTCTGATGGTTTCAGTGTAAAGATGGAGCATGCACCCTGTCAGCCATGACCTCTGGAATCCGTCGCAACTGGATTCAGGCCATCATGAAGAATGTGCGACCCACTGTTGCCCCCGATGTCACCCGGTAACGCTCAGCCACGATTAACACCAACCACTGGCACATATACCAGATGCTTTTCTCACTTTATCTGAATTCTTGTCTCCTCTTCCTCACCCTCTCCTTCCTCCTTCCTTCTCCCCATCAACTGGTATTTTCAACCTGCTTCCAGGAAAAACATCTCTCTGAAACTGTCTGTTCTGAAGCCCAGGTTGGAGTGCTTGTGTGTTAAAATTCTCACCCTCCTCAAACAGTGATGTAATTGCTCAGCCTCGGCGTATTTGTCATCCAGCCATATGTCGTGTGATTGAGTAATGTGTCCCTGTCTGTTATATCACTGTAGAGGCACGTGCCAGCATCTAGAATATTCTGTCCAACGCCCGCCACTGATGCTAATCATCTTCGTAATGTGGCTGTCAACTCTGGAAGCTCTGGAAATGTTTACAGAACAGCTAAACAATCTTAGCTTGACTAACAGAATTTGTTCTCTAGAGGAAACAGTTGGGCTCGAATGTTTGTTTTGTCATGTGCTTTATTCGTTTTTCATGTTTTAATTTGAAATCCTAGAATTGCTTTTCAGAAGGCACATTACAAATGATCACATTTCCACACCCGAATTATTGATTCTCTCTCTCTTGTCAGTTTGTCACTAAGGCAGCTCTATTCGAGGTATTGCTGCAGACACCTGATACCCGTCTTCCCCCTTTCACTCTTCAGCACTGACCTTACTCCTTCTCACCTGTGTCACTGCTTATCACACCTTCACACAATGTGCACATGGATTATTCCATCCTTCCGTTGCACTCCAACACTACGAGCGTCAGAACACATCAGTAAGCAGATTACTGTAAACCAGTGGTTCTTAACCTTGTTGGAGGCACCGAACCCCACCAGTTTCATATGCTCATTCACCGAACCCTTCTTTAGTAAAAAATAAAATATGATTTTTTTTACTGGTTTACGAAATGAATTGTGCATTAATATCACCTTGTTCAAATAACAAAACCAACACAGTGCATGAACTCAAAACAACTTACCTCAGTGTGACTTCTGCTGTTGCCTTTGAGAGACCAGTTCAGATATGCGTGGCTTCACCTTGGAAAGTGCCAGTCTCATGTCATTTTCACAGCAAAGTCTGTTCCTTTTCTTAGTTTTTATGTCCAGCATCCTCGAAAACGATTGCTCGCAAAGATATGTTGTAACAAATGGTACAAAAAAATCCAGGGCCTTCTTAGCAATAACTGGATACTTTTCCATTTGTTGACACCAAAACGTTGAGAGCGTTGTTGTTCCGAAGAGTTGCTGTTGAACCTGGCTCTGCTGAAGTTCAATGATTTCGTCGAGGTATTCATCATTGACATCTGCTGTCTCAATAGCAAACATGAACGGCTGTCTCACCCATGCTGGATATGATGCTCTTGTTGGGAAGTATCCATCGAGAGACTTTGCAAGCTCATCTAAGTGTGTGGCAATTGTTTGCTTCAGTTCCATGGGTACAGATATGTCTCCAAGTCCACACACATCTTCGATCTTACTTACACAGTCGTCCAGAAGGGGGAAGTTTGCGAAGTTGTTGTTCTCTGCTCGTCGTTTCCATAACGGTAACTTTTTTTGAAAAGCCTTCAGGTTTTCTTCTGCTTCCATTATGTTAACTCCACCACCCTGCATCTGCTGATTTAGATGATTGAGAGCTGCGAATATATCAGCCATGTATGCTAAAATGAGAATGAACTCAGAATCTTTGAAGCAATCTGCATGACAATGTTGGTGCTCTTGCAAAAACTGGGCTAATTCCACACGCATGGCAAAAACACGATTCAGCACCTGTCCCCGGGATAACCACCGAACATTCGAATGGTAAAGAAGTACCTCGAATTCAGAGCCCATTTCTTTACACAGCTCACTGAAGATGCTGTGCCTCAGAGCACTATTGCGCACATAGTTCACACATTCCACTACAATTTTTAATACTTCTGCCATTTTGGGCGGCAAGGTTTTTGTTGCCAACGCATGCCTGTGCAGAATGCAATGTGTAACAATGATGTGCGGTGTGTCGGCTTTTACTAGCGCGCCAAAACCAGACTGTCTTCCCAGCATCACTGGAGCTCCGTCCGTACAAACTGCAGAAACCATATCCCATGAAAGGTTGTTGTCTCTGAAGAAGTCATCCACAAGCTTCTTCACATCAGCTGCCTTAGTTGTTGTTGTAAGAGGCTTACAAAATAAAAACTCTTCTTTTATCATGTCGTCTTTCACATAGCGCACAAAAACGGCAAGCTGGCTTAGATTGGAAACGTCGGTGGTCTCGTCGAGTTGAAGGCTGAATTTTGCCGGGCTTGAAATCAGATCCGCGACTACTTGAGCCAAGATGTCTTTACTCATGCACTCTATTCTGTCGCTGATGGTGTCATTTGAAAGAGGAATTTGGGATAATTTACCTTCAGCCGCTGTTCCGAGTATCAGATTCGCCATCTTTAACGCAGCTGGTTTTACGAGTGTTTCGCCAATGGTGTGCGGTTTGCCCTGCTTTGCGATCAGATAAGCAACTTCATACGATGCTGTGAGGATCGGTTTGTTGATGGGTACGAATCCAAGAGCAGGCAGAGTGGCCTTTTCGTCGAATCTGGCTCTCTTCACCTTGAATTCAGCAAGCGTTGTGTTCTTGTATTCCCCATCTCCATGCAGCTTCAAGAAGTGTTCCTTCAGTTTTGCAGGTGCGAGACTAGAGTTGCTCAACTTGGCATTGCAAATCATGCAGATGGGACGCTGACTCCCGTCACGTTCCGTGATACATGTAAATCCATGTTTTACATATTCGTCCGACCACTTTCTTTTTTTGCCCGACATAGTTAGCATGGATTAAAATATTCCGTAAGAAATCACACGACAAACCGACAGTCACACGTTTTGGCGGTTGGAGGTGGACGTGGGGTCGGCGTCACGCTAACCCAACGTCACTGACGCACACCGCTGGTCCCGACTGAGAAGGAGGTCTCACTCTGCTGCTTATCCAGCGCTCTCAAAGTGGACCTGTAGGGAGTCTCACTCAGACACATATACAGCCCATATACAGAGGTCGCACTCTGCTGCATAAACCAGCGACCTCAAAGCGGACCGGTAGGAAATCTCCGAGCAGGACGCATTCAATGACTGTGCCCACTAACTGCAGACTAGACTGAGGGGTGGACCTCTGCGGCAGAGGCTCCACCGAACCCCTGAGACCGACTCACCGAACCCCTAGGGTTCGATCGAACCCAGGTTAAGAACCACTGCTGTAAACGAAGTATTTTGTTAAAAAGTGCTCTCACATAAAAGCTAAAACCTGCGGGGAAGCGTATCTCTGATCCTAAAAGCTGCTTACAGTCTCACTGTCTGCCCTGTGAATGTTTAAGCTTTAATGCTTTGACTAGTTTATTACTGTATGTTTTTTGTTTTTTATCAGGGTATCTGCAGGTCACAGAATCTCCAAATTTCTATTTTTTATTATATGGATGTCTGTAAACATGTACAGGTCCTTCTCAAAAAATTTTCACATTGTGATAAAGTTCATTATTGTCTGTAATGTACTGGTAAACATTAGACTTTCATATATATTAGATTCATCACACACAACTGAAGTAGTTCAAGCTTTTTAATGTTTCTAATATTGATGATTTTGGCATACAGCTCATGAAAACCCAAAATTCCTATCTCAAAAAATTAGCATATTTCATCCGACCAATAAAATAAAAGTGTTTTTAATACAAAAAAGTCAACCTTCAAATAATTATGTTCAGTTATGCACTCAATACTTGGTCGGGAATCCTTTTGCAGAAATGACTGCTTCAATGCGGCGTGGCATGGAGGCAATCGGCCTGTGGCACTGCTCAGGTGTTATGGAGGCCCAGGATGCTTCGATAGCGGCCTTAAGCTCATCCAGAGTGTTGGGTCTTGCGTCTGTCAACTTTTTCTTCACAATATCCCACAGATTCTCTATGGGGTTCAGGTCAGGAGAGTTGGCAGGTCAATGAGCACAGTAATACCATGGTCAGTAAACATAGTGGTTTTGGCACTGTGAGCAGGTGCCAGGTCGTGGTGAAAAATGAAACCTTCATCTCCATAAAGCTTTTCAGCAGATGGAAGCATGAAGTGCTCCAAAATCTCCTGATAGCTAGCTGCATTGACCCTGCCCTTGATAAAATACAGTGGACCAACACCAGCAGCTGACATGGCACCCCAGACCACCCAGACCATCACTGACTGTGGGGACTTGACACTGAACTTCAGACATTGTGGCGTTTCCCTCTGCCCAGTCTTCCTCCAGACTCTGGCACCTTGATTTCCAAATGACATGCAAAATTTGCTTTCATCCGAAAAAGTACTTTGGACCACTGAGCAACGGTCCAGTGCTGCTTCTCTGTAGCCCAGGTCAGGCGCTTCTGCTGCTGTTTCTGGTTCAAAAGTGGCTTGACCTGAGGAATGCGGCACCTGTAGCCATTTCCTGCACACGCCTGTACACGTTGGCTCTGGATGTTTCTACTCCAGGTTCAGTCCACTGCTTCCGCAGGTCCCCCAAGGTCTGGAATCGGTCCTTCTCCACAACCTTCCTCAGGGTCCGGTCACCTCTTCTCGTTGTGCGGTGTTTTCTGCCACACTTTTTCCTTCCCACAGACTTCCCACTGAGGTGCCTTGATACAGCACTCTGGGAATGGCCTATTCGTCCAGAAATTTCTTTCTGTGTCTTACCCTCCTGCTCGAGGGTGTCAATGATGGCCTTCTGGACAGCAGTCAGGTCGGCAGTCTTGCCCATGATTGCGGTTTTGAGTAATGAACCAGGCTGGGAGTTTTTAAAAGCCTCAGGAATCTTTTGCAGGTGTTTAGAGTTAATTAGTTGATTCAGATGATTAGGTTAATAGCTTGTTTAGAGAATCTTTTCATAATATGCAAAATGTTTTAGATAGGAATTTTGGGTTTTCATGAGCTGTACGCCAACATCATCAATATTAAAACAATAAAAGGCTTGAACTACTTCTGTTGTGTGTAAGGGTTAGGGTTAGCTCAAGTGAAAAATCCGTTTCAAATCAAGCCAATATCTAACAGCAAACGGCGTAATGAGAAGAGGTTAGAACTTTCTAGAAATGCATGCAAGGTCTTTCAGATTCCTTATAAGTCAAAGGACTCTGCACTCATGGAACTGAGATTCTGATTGTGTCCAAATAACACGTGTGCAGCAAATTTCAAAGTACTCACCAAGTTGTCGCAGGCATCTGGAATCCTGTCCTGTATGGTTGCTACATTATTTTGAAATTTCAGGCAAGGCTTTTCCAAGAAACATTCAGTGTTATTGCAGGAGCTCGTTGTTCCTTCAGAGTGAAGGCGATAAAAACTGCTGCCACCTAGCAGTTGGAGTCTCAGTTGCACCACGCAAAATAAATACCGTAAATATTTGCATTGAAATTATCAACAGAAAATTGCTACTCTGCTTTTAAATACTGGTTCAGTATCATAACACGAAATATTTCTGTGCATCGATATACCCTTACATCCTAGAAGTAACTGATGATGTAAAACTGGATTGAGTGATGAGATCTAAACCATTTTTCTAAGTGACCCTGCAGAAACCCTGTTCTGTTCACTACCAGAAATGCTCATGCATATTGGTTTTTGTCTCCTTAATTCAATTCAAAACTACTTCAGTAATCCCAGAGGAAAACTGATTAAACACTTTATTTTAAGAATCTGAGCTAAGTGTAGAGTTGTCAGCTCCTAAGTCTGCCTGCAGCATAGTATTACTCACTTTTATTACTTACTTGTTTGTGTTGTGTTTTTATTCAGATCTAGTCCTGATGAAAAGATCAAAGGCCATGTGGTGTTGGAACCATGTCCTCAGACCACTCCAGACCTTAGCCCACGTGTTGGTGATTGTAAGTCTGATGACCCCAATCAGTCACCAGACAGCAGTTCCTCCACTCCTTCGTCTGAGCCACGTAAAAAGGGAGTCCGTGAGCGCAGGCGAGAGGGCCGCTCAAAAACCTTTGACTGGTCTGAATTTAAAATGGAACAGATGGAAAAGCCTACTAAAGAGCGAGCGCACACCATCGACCTCAGTTCATCACTTTCTACAGCTTCTTCCTGCTGTTCGTCATCTCTTTCGTCTCCTGTGTATTCTTCCTCTCTGCAAACCTCATCTCTACCAGGTCCTCACCCACCTACTGTGACACCTACTGTGAAAGAAGATGCTGAAAGGGAGAGTGCTAAAAGAGGGAGCCCCCTGCACAGCACAACCAGCCCAAGTCACATGCCAAATGTAGTTTTGTCTAGTTCAACACTCAACACCACATCACCTGAAAACCAAGAGCAGGGAAAGATGGAAGTAGACCACCCTACAGCTGTTTGTCTAAAGAGTGAAGACACAACAGACGGCACAGCCTCACATGTCCAAGATGAAATTGAACAACGATGGCATCAGGTGGAGACAACACCATTAAGGGAAGAGAAGCAAGTGCCAATTGTCACGACTGTAGGAAACCCTGACCGATTACCAGCGCATGAGCTTGCTGAGCTGCTAGACAAAGAGGTGTGTTTACACTATATGGTCCTAAACATTGTCATATCGGTGACATCCACTGTACTAGGTTTTTATTTTCTTTTGGGTAAGGAAAATTATTATTTTATTCATTATGGTCCAGATAATCTCCTTACTGTTTTAAAGATATGGTGCAACTATAAGATGAAAAGACAAAAAAAAAAAAAGCTTTTCAATGCATTTAATTTTCCTTAACTCATTCACTGCCAGCTGTTATCTGAACAGAAAGCCACTGACTGCCAGAGGTTTTGAGCATTTTTACTGTTTTTTGAAGTCACAGAATATTGTGCTCTATGACCATGTAAACACCAAAACTACCAAAAGTAAGAGTAGACTCACTTCATACATTAGGAATGATCAGCGTATGTCTAGCTTTTTCCGTTCTGGCATAGTCTGCCTTTCCGGTTTGCGCCTCACTTTTTTCACAGCGGCGTTCCAAAACGATCTCCTAATTCATGGATTGTCTGCTTCCAGGTCACGTGACGTGTGACGCACACGGATGAAGATCAGCTTTAGAGCTATGATGTTTACTCTCATTGTGCGCGAGCTCATTCCCGAGCCCGCCCCGTTAAAAAACGCAACTGACTACTTAAGTCGCCAATGACAGTGAGCGATTAGATTAAAAATGACGACTTTAGTCATCAGTGGCAGTGAATGAGTTCAAAAGAAACCTTTCATCAGGCTACCTCTTGAAGTTGTAGAGCTATATTTAAACAAAATAAGTTCCTGGAAAAACTGATCTGTCATGATTCCTTCTTGTTAATTGCATCATTTCCTTTGACATGTCATGGGCCATTGTCTTAAATTAGCCTTAACCAGCTGAACCAGATTTGTAAATTTGACTGCAGATAAGAATCAGGTTTTATTTAATTCTCTTGTAGAAAGGTCATTAAAATGACGGTTATAGATGTTATGTGACTCAAGGATCACTTGATTTAACATCTTCACCAACTCAGTGGCCTAGTGGTATGAGTGCCTGCCCTGGGACTGGGAGATTGAGCTTGACTCTCAGCATTAAGGGGTTTGTTTGGGGGGGTTAAACCACCAATGGTTCTTGAGTGCGGTCGTGTCTGCAGCTCACCGCTCCCCACGGGAATGGGTCATATGCAGAGGACCAAATTCACCACACAGCAGTGTGTGTGTGTGACGACTTTGGACGTAGTTTTGTGGGGTGGGGTGGGGGGGGGGGTGGGGGGGGGGGGGGGTTACACACACACACACATACACACACACACACTTTTTCCAAAGTCAGTTTTTGTCCCCTGCACTTTTTACTGTCCTAAAACAATGTTCTGCTATATTAAACAGACTCTGGTTGAGCACTAGGACCAAGTGGAAAACAACTGCTTGTGTTGAAGCCTGTCTCCCATTAGAACCATCCATAAGCTCATCTATTGGCTCTGCTGATATTTGCTAACTTGTGATTGGTCGTTTGTGCCCCTTGTGTAATTGACAGTTCTGCATTCCTGACATTGCATGAAAAAGCCTCTAGGCTGTAGTTTTATACATATTTTTTGTATACTTACTGTAAAGATCCCCCCCGGTACTCATGCCGGTTGTCCACCACCCCACCCCCTGCTCCTTAAGTCAAAAGTACATCCATGGTGACGGTTGAAGGGACTTTAAGCTTTATACCAGTCTTCAGTTTGTTGGTGAGAGCAATTTTTGCTCAGTGTTTCAAAAGTGCATTACTCTGGAAACAAAAGTGAGGCAAAAAGGAAGCACATTGGATCATCTTGTTTGTATTTTGAATTTGTTAAAAGCAGGCAACACTGTTCTCCACATCCTCATAAGAATTAAAGTCTGATTGTCGAGCATAAACGGAGGAACAAACATGACATTTGTTTATTTAAGTGTCTGTGGTCTTCTAGTGTCACAGAATAATGGACAGGACTGCCATCTCCTTTTGTGCCAGGGAGTAAATTTTACTCCTGCAGAAGTAGATTCTACATCCTAGTTTGTAGTTGGACGATGTTGTTGTGGCATGTTGGAAACTACATTTTTGCCTAGATTCAGAAGATCTGGACAAGAGTTGTTCCTAGTCACTGATGTGGTAGGGTTTGAAATGATGCAGTTAAACACAAGTCACGCGAAGCAGCTTTAATCTTGTTTTATTTTAAGAAATAATTCAAAATAGATATAAGCTAATGTAGTTATGAAGTATTTGTTTGAGGCTTGTACTGAACACTTTAAAATTGTTTACCTTTTTTCTAGTTGGGACAGAAGCAGAAGGAACTGGATCATCTACAGCAGCAAAACAACTTTTTAAAAGAACAACTGGAAGATGCACTGGGGAGAGAACAAAATGCCAGAGAAGGATACGTACTGCAGGTAATTTACACTGCACATATATTTATATGTATATACTATATGCACAAATGTAACTTTCAAGTTTAGGGTTAAACATTAGAAATTTGCTGCAGTTTTCTGGTCTAGCTTGTGGTCTCTGCGGTTTCTGCAAGATGATGTGAAGATGATGTTTTTGCTATGAGGTCTGCTGTTTGCTGCGGTTACTTTACCTTTTCGAGAGTTCTACTAACGGGTGTCGGGGCTTATTCTCTTAAACTGAAATGCATGCTTGTGTTAAGCATGAGTTTTCACTAACTTGTTTTAATGGAGTTTCACATCTCCTGGGAAAATAAACCGATCCGATCCGTTAGTTCTGAGGTAAGAACCTTGACCAGTAAGCCTTGTGCTGTGCTTTTTCTTTCTGTTTCTTTTCCACCTTGTTTTCTGCATGCTTTGACTAATGCTTGATGTGTTGTTTTACATAATATGATGAAATGATAGTCTTTAAGATTTTTTTATATATATTTTGATTTTGTTCATTTATTTATTTATTTTGTAAGGAGGTGATTCTTTAGAGCCTTTCTGTTTTCAAGTGACCATTGGAAAAAGCACAGTGGAAGCTTGGAGAAAAACAAACAACTCCAAAGCAAAGAGATTAGTAACAAGAAACCTCTTGTGTTTGTAGCCCTGGAGATGTGGCTCTCTGTAAATCGTAGGGAAATTGAAGTGATGTAATTAATGAAAATGTCTCATCAATCTTTTCAAGAGTGCAACACCTCCTCCCTCATCACCACACAGAGTGCCGTGGCAACACTTGCACAGGCTAAACCAAGACTTACAGGGTGAACTGGAATCCCAAAAGCGCAAGCAGGGCCTAGCTCAACAGCAAATCTGCACACTAAAGAGAAGCTACACCGAAGCTCAGGATGTCGTCGACCGCCATGAGGCCGACATTCAGGCTCTGCAGGCTAAACTTGCATCTGCTATGGCCGAAATCTTAGCTAGTGAACAAGCTGTGGTTCGAATGCGCAATGAGCTCAAGTTGGAGCAGAACCGTTCTAAAGAACAAGAGGAGGAATATGGACGCAATGAAGCCACCCTCAGAACACAACTAAAGGAAAGTGAAGACAGACTCCGTGAGGTAGAAGCCAGCCTTCTGGAAAGAAGCCAGGCTCTGAGGCACCTAGAGCATCAGCAGGCTCTGCAACGAGACCACATGAAGGAGATACAGAGGTTGCAGGAGAGACTGCAGGAGGTAACTGCTCGACTGAGTGCTACAGAAGAGGGTCAAGCACTGAAGGAAGAGCGCTTGAGATTTGAGCAGTGTAGTATACAAGAAAGTCATGAAAGGGAAAGGCAGAATCTGTGTAGAAGATTGGCTGAGGCTGAAGCCACACAAAAAGAAGTAGAAGATAGACTGTTGGAGGCTGAGCAACAGGTTGAAGCCTTGTTAAGAGGGAGAAGGGCCTCGGGTGGTAAAGAATTCAAAGAAGAAATGTTGAAGTTGCAAGAACAACTGGCCTATAAGACTGACATTATTGATACACTGAGGGAAAGTGTGCGAAGACTAGAGGACGAAAAAAAACATCTCACCTGTCGCTGTCAGGAGCTTCTCAATCAGATTGCAGAAGCAGACCGTGAGGTGAACAAGCTGCGTAATCGTCTCGAAACTGAAGAAGCTGATTACTGTACCCTGGAGCATTCATATGAGAGGGCTACTGAAGAATTTCAAAAGATGAGCCAGTTTCTTAAAGAAAAAGAAGAGGAGATCCAGCAAACTAAAGAGATGTATGAAAGGTTGATGAAGAGTAAGGAAGAGGACCTAAAAGAAGCTCTTGTCAAAATGACAGCACTTGGCAGCAGCTTGGAAGAAACTGAACTGAAGTTGCAAGCAAAAGAGGAGCTTTATTGTCAAATGAGTCAGAGTTTCATCAATAAAGCGGAGCCTTGCAAAGCTGAAAAAGATCTGCAAGCCAAGCTTGTGGTTGCAGAGGCCCGCATTGCAGAGTTAGAGCAGCACCTCAATGCCCTGCACCTGGACTATGTCGATCTTTGCATTGAAAGGGAGCTAATCCCAGACAAGGACAAAAAGGGAGAAGTTGATGCATCACCCCCATTATCATCAAATACAGAGCTCCCTTTAGATTGTAAGGATTCTCAAGCTAAGAGGACAAGGATACGTTTTTCAAGTATTCATTGCCAAAAATACAAAAGCCTTGAAGACATGGACAGTAGCCATTTGAGTTGTCCTTTAGACGTAGAGCAGAAAAGTCATGACAGTGTTGATCTGGACATCCAACAGACTAAAGAAAACATTTCCGATACCCCACTCCCACAAACCAGCGACCCAGAGAAGTTCATCGGTATTATACATGAACTAGAAACGAAACTGCTCACCACTGAAGAAAAGCTGAAAAATCTAACACAGAATTTAGATGTGCAACGACCAACCAAAACCGAAGACTCACCCTTTCATGATCCAAAAACATCAAAACAGAAGCCAGGCCCAGAAGAAGGGGTTAGTGGTGCAAGTGGGATAAAGAGTGATTCTTCTCTTAAGCATTACTCTAAGGCCCTGGTGTGTGTTGAAAACAGTCGCGAGAAAGTGAAAGCTATACTTAACAGCTGTCATGGTAGCACTGACTCACAGCTGCACTCGCTGTCAGAGATTGAGAATGATTTGTTCAATGCTTCACTGCACATCCAACAGGGCCAAAAGATGTTGGACGAGCAGTCCCCCGTAGTCCTTCGGAATCAAACTCTAGAGACTGTAGACAGGGATGCGCTGCTCCTCTTTGCCAAAACGTTGTCTTTTGAAGCAGTAATTTTGAACAAGATGGCCTTATTGATTCAGACCTCAAAGTCTGACCTCCATCAAGCTCTCTTTGACATATGGGAGGACTTGGACCACATTAAAAGGAGCGAAAAAGATTGTTTGGCCATAGTTTATGCTGACGTCTTAACCAGGAAGTTGATGTTGGAGAGTGCATTCTGGAAGGACCTGGAGAAAGCTGAGACGGATGTTGCTGTTTTCCAAAAGAGCAGAGTATCAGTCGATGTAGATGTCGACGCAACTGAAGTGTGTAACACCTTCCTCAAAGCAGAACTGGCTTACTCGATTCAAAATCTGAAACTTTTCTATGAAGAGAAATTTGAAATGCTGAAAAGCGAGCTGGCTGAAGCCTATAATAAGCTATCTGAACGGGAGATGGCACTGAAGGCAATTATTGATGCTTCGAAAAAGCCTGAGTTAAAAATGGTAATAAAAGAGGTGAAAAATTCCCTTGGCTTTGGTAAACAAAAGTTAGCCAACATTCACCCACCTGAACTGGCTCCATATATGGAGCAGATAGAGATAGAAGAAGCTAGAGGTTTGGCTGAGGAAATGGTTGACAGACACTTGGTGAGTGTCATGCCCTCATGTGGTGTTCAGTCTGTTGAGTCATTTCAAAATGCTTATGACAACCTGGCTAATGAGCTTCAGAGACAAGCAGCAATCCTACATAAGTATGCTCAAGAGATAGAAAGTAGTGGAAGTCATCCTGCTCTGTCCAACATGATCCATAGTGTGTTAGGACAGCAAACATCACATAATTTGACCAGCACCTCTCTCTGTATGCGTGAAGCCCTCATACAGGCTCAAGTGGCTTATGTGGCTTGCAGGTTACGAACCATGCATGAGCAAGAGTTGAGTTTGTGTAAACAGACGAGTCAAAACATGGAAGATCTTGTGAAGCAGCATGCCTTGAATGTCTCAGCTATCCAAGAAAAGTATGAAGCGTCTTTAAAACAAGAGCGGGAGAACTTCACCCAAACCATGATCTCACTGGAGAAGGAGAATCAGACACTGAAGAGTGAGATCAGCGAACGTGTGAATCAGCTCTCCCAGCAGCAAGAGAAAGTAGCCCTCCTAGAAGAGCATTTTCAGAAGGAGACACAGGAGCTGAAACTGAGGTACAAACATGAGCTTAGCCAAGCAGAGCAAAGTCACGCCTCAACAGAGCTGGCCCTGATGGAGACTGCAGCTGATGGTCAACGAAAGCTTGAGCTTCTACTGGTGGACATTGACGGCATGGAGGAGAGTCACAAGAGTCACATTCAAAAGTTGCAGCAGCAGTTTGAAGAGAGGATCTGTGAGCTCCAGCAAATCCACAAAGAGGAGGTGGACAAATTACATTCCCAGTGTTTGGAACGCCTTCAGTGTGCCACAGAAAGACCTGGGGCCTTCTACCCACTTCCTTGTGTAGAGGTCTCAATGGAAGAGGACAAGCAGAGAAAGGGGGTGAATCCACAAAACACATCAGAGGTGGACTCCATGGTGGTTCTGAAGGATCGCATCCAGGAGCTGGAGACTCAGATGAATAGCATGAAGGATGAGTTGGAGAACAAGCACCTTGAAGGAGATGTGGCCAGCCTGAGGGAGAAATACCAGAGAGACTTTGAAAGTCTTAAGGTTCTTGTTCTTTCATTACATCTTAGTGAATTAAACAGGAGTAGTCATTATTTAGTGAGATTTAACAAAAAAGTATTTTTTATTACTTTGCATCTGGGAAAGGGTGTGTTAATGTTTTTCAGATGTTTTTAAATGCAAAGCCTGATTATTTTGCTTTACTAATACTAAAATGTAAGACATTGGCATTTCCTTGATAAATATAAGGAATGGACATTTTAGTTTCATGTAGGTTGGTATTAACATCAATATTTTACTTCAGGGTAAAATAAGTGAAATTTTACTGGTTTTATTTCCAATCCCGATTTGAAAGACAATAAATCCCACCCTTTTCCCACTCATTTACTGAGTAAAATAGTTTTTCTGTAAAAAAAAAAAAAATTAAAACTGGCTTTCTGCTTTGACCTGCTTTACTAACTTAGTGTGCTTTAGAACATCAAGAGAACTATCCCGGCTTTTGTCACTGATTCCTGCATGCACCCTAGTAAAACTTTAATAGATTTAACTCTAATTTAGTCACAAGTAAATACTACTGTAGATGTAAATAAATGTGTTGATAAACTGCTACCCTCCAGGCGACTTGTGAGCGTGGCTTTGCTGCAATGGAAGAAACGCATCAGAAGGTCATAGATGACATCCAGAGGCAGCATCAAAGGGAAATCTCCAAACTCATGGAGGAGCGGGAGAGACTCTTGGCGGAGGAGACTGCTGCCACAATTGCTGGTAAAGAAACTGTCACACTCGATGTGTTTAGTCAGTCATAAATTACCCCGTCACTGAAATGGAGTGGTGTTTTTATTGTAGCTATTGAAGCGATGAAGAATGCACACAAGGAGGAGCTGGAGAAGACTCAGCGCTCCCAACTGAGCGGGCTAAACTCAGACATTGATGAACTTCGCTTACAATACGAGTACGTTTTGATTCTTAAGGGGCTATTGATGGGCCTTTTGGGGTGTGTTTGTGTAAAAGGGTCGGTTTAAAGTTAAAACTGGGAGCCTTTATCCTAGTTTACATGTCTGTTAGAAAACCAAATTACTGAATGAAGTGCTTTCCACTCCACTAAGGTAGGTGGCAATATGGTGCATTGTAGTTCTCCTCGAAACTCGTTTATCCAAGATAATTTATCCCGAAATTATGCCATGAACTTGGAATTCCGAGCTGCGAGCTCGTAGGTTTTAGAGGACCCCAAGATCCCAAATTTAAAGATGGCTGCGCCCAGTGTTACCAGGAAGTAGTTATCGTCTTTATTATTTTCTCATTAATATGTTCTGTTTTCTTTCTTTTTGCTATTTAACAGCACCAGTAAGTTGTTTATTGTTGTTATCAATAGCTATGTTGTTGAAAAATTTAACATTGTTGCCAAAATTAGCCGGTGTTTATGGTTTTTACTTTTCCTGGTGTTTATATTTTTACATTTGATTTGTAATGTTTTTCTGGTTGTGTGTGGCAACTGTCTAAGGACGTGTGTGTCACTATTATAGGGAGCCTAAAGCTGGGCGTACACCGTGCGACTTTTTCACTCCTAGCACTCAGCTTCAGCTCAAACTGTACGACTTCCTCGCAGGGCGGATCTCACGAGTCATGTGCTCACACTGCACGACCCAGTTCTCGGATGCGACCTGACTGCTCACACTGTACGTCTGGTATCAACACGTCGGACCTAAAAATTTGCTAAAAATAGCAGTTTTTACTCAACACGTCAGACTTTTTTGTCTTGTTTTGCCTGTTGTCCTTCGGGAGTGCTGCAGGAGGACACACAGGGATTTATGGGGGTTGGATGAGGAAAACTAAATAAAGAAAGTAAATCTGTGTTTTGTGATCAATTTAATTTGACATGAACACGACAAACACACTTTCTTGACAATCTTTGTGAGCAAAAAAAACGTGTAGAAATTAAAACTAACAACGTGTGTTATTAGGGAAATAGCGGGCGAGCGGTGTTGATGCATGATTGCACATGTTCCGTGAGCGGTTCTGGTACTTTTGGGTCGCAGCTTTTCGCAGCCCCACTTCAACAGTGCAATACCCTCACGAGGGACGAGCAAAATATTAAACACGCCAGAAGTCCGTGCGAGCTCACGATTGCTGATCGGTAGCTGGTCACGTGGTGTTAATCGCCTCTCGTAACCCCCTGTACACTACACGACGCTCGGTGCAAAACTCGCCCCGATCTCGTGGATTCTCGCACGGGTGGAAAATCGGCTCAAAAAAGTGAAAAAGTCGCACAGTGTACGCCCGGCTTGAGTCTCCTCCCTTTCCGGTCGGCTCACGGGCCCCCCGGAAGAACCTAAAAATAAATGCAAGTCAATGGGACTGAAAACGCTATCTTCTAATCTGCTTTGCCGTACACCCTGGATCACACACATGTTGTACTGCAATTTAAATGAAAAGTAATGATGGGTGTTTCAACTACGCCAGTCACGTACTTTGAGATTTATCAGCTTGTAAAAGTTTGTAACTAGCATGACTACAAACTCGAAATCGGCATGTCGCATATGTGACATCACCACATGATCTCCTCTCCGCTAACGTAGCTGCTACTTACCAAATGACCAGATTCATGGTGGTTCTTTCCTCCTGTGGGAAGTTTGCTGAACTTACAGCCATTTTCCTCGGTTTTCTTTGTGTCTGGTTTGATGACGTCACTTTTGTGAAGCGCATTTGTAGTCCTGTACTTATTTTCACACAAGACCTAAAATAGCATTTCCCCCTGTTTGAAAATAAGCGCGTTCTTGGTATCAAAATGTGAATTTCAAATTCACGGACATGGTATGTGAAATTCACGGCACAAAATTGACTTGCATTCAGATTTTCATTCTTCCAGGGACCCATGGTCCGGACGTAGATGGGCGTGACTCAGGCTCCTTATTTAGATGCGTAGGCTCAACAACACTGGGGACATCCAAGTTGGAAGCTGGAACGCAAAATGAGCCCATTACGTCATTTCCTGCTTGGAAATTCCGAGTTCAGAGGACAACTGGAACGCACGAATACACCCCTTCATGTTGGGATTTTTTGAAAAGGGGGAAAATAATTGCATGTTAGAAATAATTACAAGAGACCTAAAGTTGATGGTAAGCTATCCATTCTGCTTAGAGAGGAGCTACAGTCCATCCAGAGAGAACTGGAGGTGTTGTCAGAGCAGTACTCTCAGAAATGCTTGGAGAATGCTCACCTGACTCAGGCGCTGGAGGCAGAGAGGCAAGCCCTCAGGCAGTGTCAGAGAGAGAACCAGGAGCTGAATGCACACAACCAGGTCAGAGCCCACATCCCTCCAGCCTTCACATGTCCTAGTCTACAGGCACGCACACACACACTCAGCTATAACCTGTATCTTTCGGTCCATCAGGAGTTAAACAACAGGCTGACTGCAGAAATCACTCGGATGCGTTCCTGTTTCAGCGGTGAAACGGCTCTGTCACCACTTACCCACGGCAAGGACGTGTATGAATTGGAGGTATGTGTAAACGTTTATGCATTCACTAAAACATACGGTTTTGTGTTTTAATTTAAGCTTTTCTCCTCATTTTACAGGTGCTGCTACGAATTAAAGAGTCAGAGATTCAGTATCTTAAACAGGAAATCCACTCTTTGAAAGATGAGCTGCAGTCTGCTTTCAGGGTAATGTTTTTAAAGGTGTGTGGTATTACTGATTTAAACTGTAACTTCACTCTGACCAACCATCTAACCAGGACAAGAAGTATGCTACAGACAAATACAAGGACATCTACACTGAGCTGAGCATTGTGAAAGCTAAGGCTGACTGTGATATCAGCAAACTGAAGGAAAAGCTGCTCCTGGCTACAGAAGCTTTAGGGGAGAGGACCGTTGATGACTCTGTTACATCTGGATATGGTGAGTAAAGCAGTTTATGACTCTGTTTAAAATAAAGAAATTACTTTTTCATGTACGGCTAAATGGTTTTCTAGTAATTGTGCATAAAGGATTTGATGCTGTTATTCTACATATGATTATTGATGCTGATGGCTTGTGTTGTTTAGACATCATGAAATCAAAAAGTAATCCGGATTTCATGAAAAAAGAGAAATCATCCACCTCCAGGCAGTCTAGAGCAGTGAGGTCAAAGGTGAGTGTCACATGGTGATTGAGTAGAAATGTCTGTGTTGTTTTCACTGTGCCACCACATTGTGTAGATGTTTTTACCGTGAAGACTCTTTGTGCCATAAGTCTGTCTGTTCTGTCCATCAGTCTGTCGTTGAACAGGTCTCATGGGATAGCTGACACTCTCAACCCCCACCCTCAGATGTGCTGTAGGTATAGCATGTAGACTAAAGCATGCCCTACTTGAGTTGTCCCCTCCCTCTCTGATCTCCCCCCACCCCACCCCACCCCCCACCCACACACACACACACACACACGTGTATTTATATGTTTTTGTGGACCTCCATTGACTTCCATTCATTTTAATGGCTCCACTATGCCTAACCCATAGCCTAACCTTAACCATTGGGGTTCTATTCTTAACCCTAAGCTAAATTAAAGCTAATTCACACCATACCTCTAAAACCACGTTGTAGGGTGCTTAGCATTGTGTGGACCAGCAGAATGTCCACACGTTACAGGTTAAAAGGCAGAATTTGT
This sequence comes from Nothobranchius furzeri, assembly GCF_043380555.1. Lineage (NCBI taxonomy): Eukaryota > Metazoa > Chordata > Actinopteri > Cyprinodontiformes > Nothobranchiidae > Nothobranchius > Nothobranchius furzeri. Next base: position 32,074,492 of record NC_091756.1, read on the forward strand.
CCACCTAAACATATAAAGACAAGTAGGCCATGCACAACCACTTATTGAATATAAAACGTTTGTGGTCAGAAATATATCATGCAGCCAACCAACTTCCTGTTATCTCTGTTCAACTGGAACACAAACATATAGATGAACAGTGTTTATTTCAGGTGTTTTTGTTTTATTTTTTTATTATATACTCCACTTTAGCTGTACATATTTTATTTTCACCTGTATAAGCCTGACCGACAGAAATAAACCAATACGTTGATGGTAAGAAGAAAGTCGATCCTCCTTCAGTTTTAGAGTTGAGGGTAAAAGTAGTTTGGTCTTTTCTAGTTCTAAAAGGATTCGGATCTAACCTCAAGACAACACAAACCCATTCCCACCATGTCATTGTTTAAGAAATAAAAATCCAAAATGGAAAAGCTGTGTGTGAATCCACTAGGACCTCTTTTTACTTGGAGACATTAGTTTATACACAGCACATTAAGGTCTGAACTCTGACAGGACCATTGCAACTTCCTGGTTCTTTTCGTTTTCAGACATTCCGTGGTAGACCTGCCGTTGTGCTGCTGCAGCAGCAACAGGTGATCCTCTTGGATCCTAGCACTCTTTATCCTGTGTCTCCTTGTGTTGAGCACACACCATCAAACTGCCACATTTCCTCTTCTACAGGGGTGGTGATGATCAGATCATTGAGTGTGTCAGATCTGCAGCACCTGGCTGATGCTGAAGTCCTTTAGAAGCAGCAAGGCTCGACTTGGTTTTCCACACACAAGTTTCAATTTAGTGTTTGGTGGGGTTATCTTTTGCGCACTTGAAGTGTTTTAATGCCTCAAGTCTATAATGTAAAGAGTTTGCTTTCTTCTTACCATCACAGCACAGCGTAAATGATTGTTTCGTCTGTACTTGGTTTTCTTGGGCATTGCTTTCTCTTAATTCATCCCTCATTTCTTTCACAGAGCTTGAAAGAGGGACTAACTGTGCAGGAGCGCATGAAGCTTTTTGAGGCTAAAGACTCCAGAAAAATTTAAATATCAGTGACTGACAAGCTGACATGTTGAAGCTTTTTACAAGAACTAAACAAGAGAAACCCATCAAGTCCAGACCTGGACCCACTGATCCCATTCCTCCGATAAGTTGTCGTCATGGCATTTGACCCATTGAACTGGCAAAGCCTGTCTTTTATTTCCTACTCTACGTTGCAGTATAACTTTGAGAAGTTGGAGAAGTGTCGAAAGGAGCTGTGAGAGGGATGTTTAACAACAGCTATTATTTTGAGCCAAAACTCACAGCAATACATGTTATGATTAATATATATTTCCCAATATGAGTTAGGTGTCTGCTGTATTTTATTATTGTTACTGTGTTTATATTTAGTGGTTTTTATTGTCTATGTTGCACCCGTTGAGTTGTACATAACTACTGGACCTGTAGAGTTTGCTAGTGGTTGTTGAGGCGTCTGCTGTACTATAACAATGGTTTGAGTGAAGGTGGAAAACAATGTGATCATGTTTGTGTCTGCCAGTTTTCCAGAGGAGTGTGTTTGTGTGTGAGGGGGGTCAAACTGGGTGGGAAGGGGTGAGATTGCACGTACACCTTGACTACTTGAGAAAGCTCGTTTTTACTTATCTAAATTTGGCGTAATGACTTCAAACCAATAAACGCAGTGCACCAAACATCCTGGCTTAGTAATAATCAGTGAACAGCAGTTTCTTCTTTGTGATACTAAATATTTTTCCCCTTTTTTAATGCTGGTTACATATTGGCTCACTTTTGACTTTGTAAGGAAATTATTTTAGCAAAACTAATTACAGCCTTGCATGACTGTACAGCTTAATTTAAACTACAGAATGATCTCATTGTCTTGTTATTTTATGCTTTAGTGTGGAACTTTTAACATTATTAAGCTTTGCTTTGCGGATCCTACTGTGTAGATGTTTAAGATTGAAACGTTTTACTGTAAGAAGCAGTCGGGAAGCACTTAGCCCAGTCCCTCGAATCTCATCTCTAATCTACATGTGCCTCAACTGAGTGAATAGAAACATCCATGAAACCTGTGCAGCTATAGAAACACACTGTATAGTATTCAACTCACGCCTTGTATATATGAACATGCCACATGGACGACTCCTGTGTTTGTTTTACACTTGTACCTTGCTCAGTTGCTCTACATGAAATATATATAAATGAATATTTTTTATTTCCTTTTGAATGTATAACGTCAAATAAATGAAGTGTTTTAAATTGTGTCATTTATTCCAAGAGAGCCTTGTAAAATCATGGTGTCTATTAGAAAAAAAAATACTTAAGTGTTTGGGTTAAATTTGTGTATAACTTTAAAGTTAACTGTATTTGGTTCAAAGTATTAATGTTACATTGACAATATAAGCTTATTTATGTAAATTCAGACTGAACACTACATTTTTATTGGATATGTTTTGATTGTTGGCATCATGAAAGCCATAAAAACATGTTTGTATTTGAGGCAGTAATGTTGTAAAACAAAAATAGGGTAAATATGTTATAGTATAACTTTTAAACTAAATACTATTTTTTTTGTTCAATACATGCTTCAATTAGTCTTGCAAGCCTTCCAATATAGGCGTAATCAATTAATCTAATATACAAGTTTCACTTTTTGAATAGAATTACTGAAATAAATCAAACTAGTCATGATATTCTAATTGTATGACCAGCACCTGTATATTATATCAATTCATTACTCAGACTAATATAATTCAAAAGTTTAGGATTATTATAACTGACAACTAATGAAAGTCCCAAATTCAGTATCTCAGAATATCAAGATCAATGAAAAATGGATTTTTAGATATGTTGGCCAACTGAAAAGTATGAGCATGGACAGCGCTCAGAATTTAGTCAGGGCTCCTTTAGCCTGGATTACTGCAGCAATGTGGCGTGGCATGGAGTCCCATCAGTCTGTGGCACTGCTCCAGTGTTATGAGAGTGGCCTTCAGCTCTTCTGAATGGCTGGGTCTGGTGTATTGCATCTCCCTCGTCATAATATCCCATAGATTCTCAATGCGGTTAAGGTCAGGCCAGTTTACTGGCCAATAAAGAACAGGGGTCCTTTAACCATGTACTGGTAGCTGCACTAGAATAAAAGCAATACAATAGATCACACAGTAGGTCATTAAAAAAACGAGTGTTATACAAGTTTAACTTTTTCAATGGAATTACTGAAATAAATCAACTGTCATGTTGTAATTGTATGACCAGCACCTGTAGTCCTCCGGTCCAAGAGGCATTCTGATCAAATCCCTGAACAAGTGGAATTATTTTGGCCACCTGCATTTGTTAACTTATTCTTTAAGGCATTTCCCAGCTAATGACCACAGGGAAAGATTGTGGTGTAGCTGGATCAGTAAATCCTTTGGCTCAGGAATGGTTTGGGATCCCACAAGAGTCACTGGAGAGAGTCGCTGGGTCTTTCATTTAACCTATAGGAGCTAAAGTCATGGTGGTTGATGGCTGATGAACAGAAAATGGGCAGAACACATCAGATTTAGTCCACAAGAGGGAGCCATCAGCCTAGCTTCTTGACTCAGGTGGACAGTCCGTAAACAGCTGTTTCTGTAGTATGAGGCAGTCTTTTATACAGCTAATGATGAATTTGTTGTCCACTTCAGAAGGGAAATAAAAACATGGGGTCAAATCATTGTGCCACTTTTTCTCCATAAAGTTCTTGCTTGTTACTGGGGATCACAATGTCTCCAAACTGCCAGGCTGAATGATTTACCAATCGAATGACATTAAATTAAACTGAACCTAGTCAAACGAGGAGATGCAGAAAGGGGTGGTCCCAGTGACCACACTGGGTGCAGACAGATGTGGTTAAGAGCTTATGTCTGAGGTGGGTCATGATGATGAACAACGGACCAGGATGCTGATAGGTTTAGGGCTGTGTGATGAAACACTGTAGATGATGAAATTAAAACATCTATTGCTTCATGTTATACCTTCTTTATTTCATGGTGTCATCAAAACACATTTTTCATGGTAATACTGTTTCAACAATAGTCACCACCATGGCACAATGTGGATTCAGGTACAGAGCAGGCAAGAGATAAGTTACACATGTCAATGTAAATCTGTGTGTCTCCGAACGGAAGGACCAAAACAAACACAATGCTTGTTCCTGTGTTTGAATTTATGATGATGATAAAACAAGAGAGGGGAGGGGCTGGGGAAAGGTCTCCTGCAGGCATCCAGCATCCAACACCTTTAACATAAAACTACATCTGTGATTTGGGAGGACAGCGTTTCGATAGAGTTTGACCAGAACTTTGACGACCAATGTTAGCCTCACTTCAGCTAAGTCTTCCACATGAAAATGCACCAGAATATGTTGAAAATGCTGCATGTATTATTATCAGAATGGAAAAGACTTTTATATGGATCTGAGACTTTTGTCATAATTACGCAACCCCACAAGAGATGTTGAATAGGTTGGAGGCATGTCCAGTCCAGCAAGGTCTTCAGGGCAGGTGGTGAGTTCACTTGGACACCTGGTGGGACGGTATTCTCCTGAGCCCAGTCAAGAGCTTGATGGCCGCTGGTAAAACACTAGTAAAGTGTCTATCAATACTAATCTTTCTTAAACCATTAGCATTCAGATAATTCAGCTGCACAGAATGTTAAAGGGGAACTGGGTAGTTTTGGCTTGCTTTTAGCACCCCCTAGTGTCCGCTTGTAGAACCAAAAGCCAAATCTATCTCCTTGCTGTGTGTTTGTCTTTTTAACATCTTAATCTAACAGCTGAAATGTCTCCCCATCCTTCATTAGTGTCTACAGGAGTGGTTCATCACTAGATGATACAAATCACCTGTGCTCACGATCTAAAACATGCAGGAAATGTGCTGGAAGCAGACTGCAGCGCCAGGTATGTCAGCAAAGGAGCAGCCAGTCTGAAATTGCATGTGGAATATTCTGGCCACGGGGCGATAGGGGCTGGTTGGCCTTTCATTAACCCTGTAAAGGGTCATTTTACCACATACTGACTCAAGAAGATGAATCAATATGAAAAAGATGCAAAGTATGGCTCTAGACTTTGGTACCATCCAGCCAAGGCTGTGAGGGAAATAAATGGTAAAATGACCAAATGTTTATTTGCCCTCTTCAGTTTGATCCTCCTCCTGCTGGCCCTGGCAGCTGACCTTTGCTGCTGAGTAGGATGGCGGTGAAGAGGCCTGAGGATCCAGCGAGTCTGGGGCTGACGGGTAGTCCTGTGTCTGGTCTACGTGGGCCTCCGCCCTGAGGTCCTGACCTTTACAGCAGAGTGTTTTGGGTACAGGAGAGGAGGAACAGGTAACTTCACTGATGGCAGATTGGCTTTAGGAGGTGCTTCACCTTTATCACGGCCACAGTGCATTGTGGGGTGGATAGGTGCTGCCACTTTCTCTCTTTTCTGAGGGAGACACATTTACAGAGAAGCGTTTATGACTCGGCATATGTTTATAGTTTTATGTGAAAACATTTGTAAATTATTCTCGTACTTGATTTAATGCAGTTCTGCTGATATTTCTGTATTTTCTTGACACTTTTCTGCTTTGTGTTCATGATCTTAAAGCAGGTTTTCCTCCACTTTCACAAAAGAATCTCACTCTTGGTCTTCACACGATGTATTATATACACTTTATTTCATTAAATAAACTCAAGCAGCCAAACATGACATTATACACATGTATGCACATATAAACATGACCTTTTAAAGCATTTTCTCATTATTTACATTTGTTATATTAACAGCATTTACAGACCAGCTACAGGATTGTCTGTTTTTTTGTTAACTCAGATGTTTAAATAATTTAAAAATAAGTTAATGATTTTTATCATTTTAAAGAAGAACTCAATGCAACAATCAATGGTTTTAGTAAGTTGGAAAAAAAAAAGATCCTTCACTTCCTGTTTGTCTTATAAGGTGCATATGTTTTAGTGAAGATGCACCGAGACCCGTCTTGTGGTGAAATCATGCCAACAACAATAATTTTATATGTTAGAGTCTGAAATTTAGCTATCTTGAGCAGTTAGAGGACTTGTTGGACACTGGGTGTCCAGGCGTTGTGAGGATGGCGGTCTCTTTGGAGGTTTGACGGACGGCGAGATGTCAGCAAATACCACGGATCTTCCATCAGGACAAAGTAGGACACTGGAATCGGCCTCACACTTGGTGGTTCTGCTCGGCCACAAGGCCTCAGCCGACCTCAGGCTGAGACCTCCAGGGGGGAGTATCTCTGTGTTTACTACCGACGCTTGGCTCATCTTGATCAACATGTCCAATGACTGCTTACGGCTCTCCAGCGATGCCCTCAACATCTTCCGCTCCCTCTCTTCGTCCTCCTCCTCGTTTTTGTCCTCCATGTCCTCGTCCTCTTCGGTCTCAATTGCAATAGTTTTGGGGTTGCTGTCCTCTCTTGTGCTTTGCTTACCAATTGAGTCAGTTGAGTCCCTTCTAACTGACAGATCGAGGGGTCCGTCAGCCTGAATAGATGTCCGCTCCAACGCCTGGTGAATATGAGAGAGCTCACTGCGGATTTTGTTCAGGTGCTCCCACAAGTGTCTCTGGACAGGAAGGTCCTCCTTCTCCAGGTGGGAGATTTTGCGTTCAGCCTCCTGGTACTCTTGCAGAGCCTTGGAGAGATCACTGAGGAGAGCAGCCACCGACTCAGAAACTTCTTCTTCAATTATGCTGGTAGCGTTCGGGTCCTGAGTGTTGCTAGCAGACAGGGAGGATGTCTCGTTGTTGGGACTGGTGAGAGAATGGTACCACAGCTCACTCGGTCGGGTCTGAAGCTGAGCAGCCTGTAAACTACAACAGACGATGTGTTAAAGACAGAACAACACACTGTTTAGTCTAGATATAATGTTTACACCCATCACACATCAACACAAAATAAGATCTCTACCTGTTTTGATGGAGGCGTTTGTCAGTCGATCCGTTCTGGTTATTTTTCAGGAGGTCAAATGTGAGGCCCACGGCCGACTTCTTCTCCACTGGTGCCTCGTGACTCCTCAGAACAGCTCGTGTCCTCTTTAGACCACAGCTGGCTTGGCCTTCTTTGGCCGTGGATTGAGTTTTTTCTGCCAATCTGTAGTTCTGGTCGAGGGAGTCCCTCTGAGGGGACGCCCAGCCACCGGGGGATGCAGTGTTTCCTGGTCGCAGGGCTGGCACCTTCCACAGGCTGACTTTAGGTTGAAAGCCAGACAGAGGAACTGCCTCTAAACTGTTTGTCTTGGGAGATTTCCTGGCATCACTCTGACTCGAAGCCGGCCCAAACGTGTGCTCACACAAGAAGGGATAGTAGAGGTGCGAGGGGATGAGAGCTCTGTCCGAGTGTGTGCTGGAGACTGGATGCATCAGCTGGGCAGCCGACGCCAGGAAGGGAAGCTGAGCAAACTGTGCGTGGGTCTGAGCGGTGACACCGGAGGCTGCTGTGGGAATGGCGGAGTTCATGTAAGAAAACAAGCTCGGACTGATGGGATAACCCACCCCCAGTACCGATAGGTTGAGTCCGGTGGGATCCTGGTAGTCCAGCAGGTTAGGGGGGGGAGGGTAACAGGGTATTGAACCGCTCACTCGAGGCTGAGCACCTTCTGCTTTGGCCTTCGTGTGGCTGGATGCCAGTAGTCTCCAGCGCTCGGACAGAAGCCCAGGACCTGTCACACATGTCTTGGGTAGCTTATAGTGTCTCAATTGGGCTTCTACCTCCACAGAGCGTGCTTGTAGCAGCTGATCTTCAAGAGAGAGCATGTCGGCCATCAGGAGCTCTGACTCGGCCTGGTCGCTTTTCTTAGCATCTGCTCTGCTGCTGCTGGAGCTTTCTTTGGTCAGCCCTGTGATTTCTGCTTGCTCCTTTGGTTCTCTCTCTTCCCCAGCTTCAGCTCCTTGCATTTCCCCAACCTCGCCGTTCTCCAGAGACCTGCGCTGCCCCTGCTTTTCCTCAGAGCGCATCGCCTGCTCCAGCTCATCTGCCCCGGCAGAGTGCAGGCCGTGCGCCTGTTGAAAGGGTCGCAGCTGTTCCGGGTGCAGGATGTTACCCTTCTTGTACGGCCAGTCGGACTCTATGAGCAGGGACAGGGAGTTCTTGCAGAGGCTGTACTTCATGTGGTTGTACAGGTGGGACTTCTCCATGCAGGTGAAGGGGCACTGGAAGCACTTGTAGTTGTAGGGTTTGCCCCATGGTCGGGGGATGTAGTGAGGCTTCTTGGGCTTCCGTTCCTTGTGTTTGCTGGCTGATGTAACTTTGCAAACATCATCCTTGGACATGACTAAGGCTTCACTCTGGAGGACTATACTATTGTGACGATTGCTCAAGCTAATCTTGTAAAGTTACTGTTAGGTTTATTTCATTTGATGCATAACATTTGCATCCTCTTGATGGATTTCCAGCTGCGCCTGTGAAACAAAGGAACATTGAAGTAAAGATTTGAAGTCTTTACGTACATTTTAGCTCTTGCATCTCTGTTTAACATCTAGGAGATAAAGTTGTGAGTGTCTGCTTGAGTCGAGCGCTGCCACTGACCTAACTGCAGGGAGGCCTGGGCCGCCCTGCATGCCTGTACCTGCCACTACTCATTAGTTCCAATGCAGCACCAGACGATTTCAGGGCCCCGGGCAGGGGGGGGGGGGGGTGCAGGGGGGGGGCAGGCTGTCACAGGGGACCCAGCACCTGTGCAGCACTGAGTTTAGGGTATGGATCCTTGGAGGGCAGCTACAGGCACAGTGCACCCATCCTGTGGAATATGGATAAGGGAGACGTTGGGGGTTTGAGGCCTGATTCCTAATGAGAGCCTGGCATTGTGCCTATAGGGCGTCATTAGTGCCAGGACTGGGATCTGGGTCAGGACACGGTGCATAAGTTCAAGCGCAGCCTCTTGTTCGACTACTTCTTCATTTAGATTTGGGTCGTCGCAGATAAGAGCTGAAGAGGATGACGGCTGATGTTCAGAACGCAGATAAAAGATTCATTTAGAGGGATTACATCATTTGGCTGGGCAATCAATCAATCAGTAAACAAATACAAATACAAATAAATGTGTGTTTGTCTAATTGTCTTTTAAAATAAGAGTAATTTCACAATTTTCTTACTTTTTTTCTTTAAAATATATTTTTCGCCACAACAATCTCTTTTAATTTTAGTTTATTTTTCTAACATCTTGCATGCTTCATTTAGAATTCTTTGGCTAACACTTTCAGTTTTTCTCTCATCTTATTTTTATCCTCTCCGGCTCTTTTGTTGATTATATAAAAGTACTTTAGTTCACATCCATCTGCTAAAATACTTTCTGATCTTTTTATTCTCAGAGCCACGCCGCCGGCTGAAGCCTGCAGAGGAGCGAGGAGGAGTTTAAAAGCTTTCAGGCTTTGATTTAGCCTGCTCCCTCCGGTCGTCAAAGATGACAGTGTGGGAGAAGTTTAGGGTCTAAGGTAAATAAAAAAACTTTTTCGGCTCTTGTTTTTTTGTCTCATGACGGCTCTGTTTGACAAAGTTTTGAAATGAGGGTCAGTGAAGCGAGTGCAGGTGATGGATGAGCAGTTAACCTGAGAGACAGAACCATCCATAAACCCAGGTTTGTGATAGAAGACTTGGTGACTCTGACACAGGATGGCACGCTGTCCCCAGCTCTCTCAGTTGGACCCTCAGAACTGACCCGTCAGTGATCGACCGTTTGATTGGCTCACTTGTGCGCCTCGGGGCTCTGACCTGAGCTTTGAGCTCATAATAGGGTCTAACAGCTGCAGCTACGAGACAATCAATAAAAATCATTTTTACAGAGCTCCCCCCACCCCCATCCCCGCCCAACCGCACCGTTTCCAAACCCTGCGGTCTTGTTTTAAGCTTTTAGGGTTGCTGATCAAACAAGCCTGAGCGCTTGAACATGTATTGTTGCAATTAAGAAGGTTCACCACACTAAAAGCTCTGACATGCTGCAAGACCACAGCGCTCAGATCCTACAGGATGGGCTGTTCCTACTATTGATGAACACACAGGACTACAAAGGGAGTCCGTTTACACTCAGATCAGACTATAAATCAGATACTTTACCACAGACGTTGGCAGGATTTAACGTGTTGGCCTTTTGAGAAGAAACTTTCTGGAAAAGAACAATGATTTAAATTTTTATTCTGATATTTAGATTCTTCCAAGAAAAAGAAAAACAGATTAATACTGAAACTGACATTTATTAGCATTTAGTAATAATGCAGAAAAAGTGATCAAAGATAGAAACTTCTTGAGATTAAAAAGCCCTTTTCATGGTAAATAAGGTCATATTTAGCATGTATTTGATGTGAAATTTGACAAACTTCACATCAATTTTCAAAAGCACTTATTGCAGATTAAAACATACAAAAGGCCATTTTTGTTGACCTGACACACGAATCTTTACAAGCTTAATCAGCAGCAGATTAATATTAGGAATAGAAATGCATTGATTCATACCTCGAGAGCGTCCCGGTGAGGCTGTCTGTCACGTTTCTGCAGCAACAGCAGCAGGGCAGCGCGTCCCGCTCAAATGGGAGTGCAGGAGCGAGAGTTGAGATATATATTGACTGGGAGCACTGGCCTGAGGCGCTACAATAGAGCAGCTCCCCCCTCTTCCCCCAAACACCCCCACCACACACACACACACACACTTAGGTTTGTCAGATGTGCTTTTTACCTTTGCAACCAACAAAGCAGTGTACTGATGAGGTGATGGTTAGAGATGGTGTTTGTCTGGGTCGACGGCTGTAGTGTGAAGGATTAAAAATACATTTCATTGTATAAAAGGTAAAATGACAAATATTTAAAATGTTTAAACTTTTAAAAAGTATTACCTACGTGTGTTTGGATTGAATCTGTGCATGATGAGAAAAATGTGAAAACGTTTATTTTTGCATTTTTTTAAATTATTTAAGGCAACAAACGTTATCATTTAATATTTCAATAAAACAACAAATTCAGTAATAATAATAATAATAATAATAATAATAATAAAGATTTTCTTTTAGTTTTTCTTTACATTTTTCAAGTAATTTTGATGAATGTTTTAATACATTTTAAGGTTAACGTGCAGATTTTATTTTTTACCAGAATGTGAAGAATAACAGGTTTTGCCTAGATGTTTAATATAAATTATTTATAATCATTTAGGTAAAATGCTTACAACTGGATTTCCTGCTATCAAACTGAGTTAGTAATAATTTTAAAAATTCATAAATCTGCTGCACAACCTGATCATTTCACCTTGGATTAACGGTCCTCATCTTTGACCTTTGAACTTCTTGCACACTAAGAAATAAACATTCCATTTTATTTTAGCTGTTTTTGATCATCTTGGCATAACGGTTATAAAATACTACCAATAAAATGTTTCATACTGACCGTCTGCATTTTCTTTAAACAGCCTGTGAAGTTTCATGCTTTTAAAGCTAAAGTGCCTAAAAGATGCTTTAGAAGCAGCAGAGCTGCTGGTTTAAAGACGAACAAACAACACGGCAAATGCTACTTTTGTGTGAGTCATCAGAGAAGAAACGTGTCACCTTGCTCCACCTGCATCATGTAAGAAATCACTGACACTGACGACTTTTGTCTCTTTCAACAGCATCATTCTCTCCTCCTTCACCTGATCTCCTTTGTCTCGCTCCTCTTCCTCTCTCAACTTTAACCTCCCAGTCCTCCGTCCCTGATTCCTGGGTCAACTCCAGGTTCTCTCCGGTGGCTGGCTGGATGGGAGGCGGGCATGCGAGCCCCTTTGAGAAATCAGCCCGTGTCTGTGTGCGGGGAAAGTCGGGGGCCCTTCATGAACCATCGGGCCCGCTGTCACTCAGAGGCGGCCAAATGGAGACTGACAGGCCGCTCCATAGAGCCTAACCATCTGTACCAAATGTGACAGCAGGGCGAAGAGGATGTCTGGTAAATCAGGGGAAACGACAGGAGTGCACTGTGACATGAGGAGGAAGTACAGAAGCTGGAGAAACAGAGGAAGACTCTGTGCTTCTTCAAGCTCAGCCACATGATGGGTCGTGTCAGAGGGTTTTTTTTCCTGTAGAGGGAGAGAAGATGCTCTCCTACTGCAGCAAACACTCGGAGAAACGGTCCTTCTCCTGTTGTCTAAGAGCGTTAAGTGAGAAGTGACTTCTTCACCTCGTGTTCATAAAACCCTTCATTAAATCAGACTCTCTCCTGTAATAATATGTTTTAAACTTAAATTTAAGTCAAAATTAAATGATAATAATGATAATAAAGACTGCAGCCGTAAAAATAGATTTTATTGAATTTCAAAACGTTTTCTTTAAATTCCAGTTTTTGCCAGTCAGGGGCGGCGTTAGGCCCGGCTACTTGGGCTGAAGCCCCGGATGTTTCATGGAAAGCCCCGGATCTAAATCGCGGAAGTAACATGCAGTACCAAAGTCCAACAGAGAGGGAGCAGCTGGCAGTAGTTTGTATACAGCCTGCCTGAGCCTTCACCACTGAAGAAGAAGCCCTTCAGCAGCCGGCTTCTTCTACACTCTCTGCCTGAAACGCATGAGTGAATATGGACATAAGGATGTTTTTTAGACAAAAAGTACCGCGACAGAACCCCAGCTTTGATGAGACTGGTGTTGACTCAGGTTTGTGAGTCTTATTTGAAAATATTTGTTGTGCTGCTGGTTTGCCTAAAGTTAGCTTACTATCAGGTAAAGTTGTTGGAGAAAGAAAGGGAATATTTACTATCATCTCACACTAAACACTAACAGGAACAATACTCTGCCCTGAATATGCTGAATATGTAGCTTCAGATTAAAAATTATGTGGTACAAGACAAATATGATGTTGACTAGTGTGTGTCACGCGCGTTAAGCCCCGGATGTTCTTCAGTCCTTAATCCGCCCCTGTTGTCAACTTTAACAGTTTTGGAGTTTAATGCTTCTGAATTTCCTTCAACTTCTTCAGTATTTTTGCATTTTAAAGAGTTCAAGAAATGGATATTTTCTGAGTGTAGATGAACATCTATGTGATATCAGTGCATACACTACACTAACTTCCTTTATTATTTAGAATTAACAGAAGTTCACCCACCGCCTCCCAAAAATTTAAAGTTGTGCAACCCTTCCAGACTTCCTGTAAACTGCTCTGTTTCTCTCTCTCTCTCTCCGCGCGCACACACACACACACACACACACACACGCACGCACGCACGCACGCACGCACGCACGCACACACACACACACAGACTTGAACTGTGAACACAAAACTCTCCTGGCAAGTGGAGCATCCTTATGGAGCGTCATCTGGGGAGGCTGACAGGAGCACTCTATTATCACTCAGAGAAAGGAACCTGAGGGCTGCAACAACAGCGCTACCAGCAAGATCCAGCTGTGCATGTGCCTCCAAACAGACACATACATACACACAGACAAAAGAAGCCCATGCAAATGAGGAGAAACGCTCAGAACAAACTTGCTCCAACTAGTCGACTAAACGTGCAGTGTTGTCAGTAGAGACATATGCAGATGAACAGAATAGAGAGATGAATGACTGAAAGCGACCACAAACCCCGAATGGGTCGTCAGCTTTTATTCACTGCCTGAGTTTTAGGCCTGAGGAGGAATAGCTAACAGCTCCTCTCTTAGCCGGTGCTACTGGGCACATTAACTAAACTCATATCGCTCTCAGCCACTATCAATTATTCACCACCCTCCTCCTTCTTTCTCCTAGTTTTCAAAAAGAAGAACTCTTCACAGCAAACACACAGCCAGCGTGCTCACCAAACAACCTCATGCCTTTGGTGACTTCCTTTGGTTTTCTCTGGTGCCCTGTGGGTTTTAGCTTCAAGCATCATTAGCATTTTCTTCAACATGCTAATAACGCTCTTACATCACTGTTGCAATACAACACCTCCTCTCTAGTTTAAACTAGTTTTCAGAATGTGTGTGTGTGCGTGCGTGCGCGCGCGTGTGTGTGTGTGTGTGTGTGTGTGTGTGTGTGTGTGTGTGTGTGTGTGTGTGTGTGTGTGTGTGTGTGTGTGTGTGTGTGTGTGTGTGTGTGTGTGTGTGTGTGTGTGTGTGTGTGTGTGTGTGTGTTCCATTACTGGAACTTCCAGGTAATTTCACCAGAACCTCTCATCATGCGCGTGTCTCCATTTCACCAGACGGGACCAAAAGGACCATTCCAGCGTGTGAAAGGCCTGGTAGAGCTGTTGGGTGGGACTTGTGGTCAAGACGTGCTGATTGGTTGCAACTCAGTAGGAAGTGACATCAGCAGATGACGCCAAAACAATCGACTTTTGTAAAATTGGAGGAATTACTGGTGACTTTAAAATCACCGTTTCTGAACTCTCAACACCAAAAAATGCTGTGGCTACCCCCCATTACGCATTGATTTACACTACATCCATCATCTTACAAAGTACTGTGAATACAGTGCTCTCTTTATGGTCCTTGAACGCCTCTTTATGAATGTAAGCAAGTAAAGTTTAATTATATAGCACTCATCACAGCTGGAGTAATCACAAAATGTTTCACAAAGATAAAAAACAAAAGACAAATGAAAGATTATTTAAAACAGAAAACACAAAAGAGCAAAAGCAGTTTTAAAGAAAATGGTCTTTAGCTGCTTCTTAAAGGTATCCAGACCGTCAATAAGACGTGAGAATAACAGAAGTTCATTCTTGCACCGCCACTGTTCTCATCCTCAAGTGGATTAAATTACAGCGCACTTTAACAGGAGAATACTTTAATGTCATGAATGTCCGTGCTGATCTGTGACTGCTGAAACGCTCCTGATTTGCCGACGACTTAGCAAAATCTTAAAAGGGCTGAGAGGGCCGAGCCATCTTATTCTCTCCCTCACAGAAATTCCCAAGAACTCCTATGGTGGGAACACGGCTGAGAGTCGGCCCGACAACCAGAGGACAAAATAAAATGTTACCATTAGCTGTTGAGTCAGCTGTCTGTCCCTAAGCAGAACATCACAGAATGGGTTCATAAAAAGGAGACTTATCAGGAGATAAGTTTGACACCCTTAGCCCTAGAGATCACAGCTAATCGAAGTTAGCAAAAACAAAAACGGCCACAAGTCTGTTGATCTGACAGATAATCTGACAAAGATCAAATTAATTGCTGATTGTCATTCATGCTCATTCTGCAAGATTCTCTCAGGCTAACATCTGTTCTGAAAGGCCCTTCCAGTCATGATGCTGAAACTGGCCTCAGGACCACGACGGTCAGGTCTTGACTCATCCACCACATTTTTACTCTGGCTTGTGCTGTTCAGCGATGTGCTAGACGTGCTTCTGTTTTCACTGCAGCTGCATTCAAATGCAACCAGTTCCTTGGAGGACTTTGACCACCGAAATGGAGACAGGGCTCCCACCTGCACCTCCATGCACCGAGGCTGAGGAGAGAGAGAAAGGAGAGCTCTAAAGGAAAAACAACACTAGCTGATCTTTAGCATAAGCTACATTTACACCACCAGTCTGCATGTTTGTAATTTGGTTTAATAGTCTTTAGTCCTAATTCCATGCTGTCTTCCTTTTTTAAAACACAGAAACAGTTTTGTTACCTGTTTTTCCGCTACGTTTCGTCTGCGGCTGCAGACTTCCTCTGCAGTCTATGTTTTTAGCCTCTGCCTAAAAAAGTCTTTAGTCCTATTCCCATCTTCTGCCATGCCACCTAAATAAACACTGACTATAGGGTTTGTGCTGCATGAATAACACCTTTGTGAAGTCATTCGTTACTACGTGTGTGTTTCAAATAAACAGTTTTATTTATACATTTTCGCTTCTCATGAGGACATTTTAGAATCTAAAGCGCTGACAAGATGACGAACGAGTGTCCTTTTCAGACGTGAACTGCCCCCACAGTATGTCACGAAAGAAAGCTAGAAGCACACAATGAGACATTTTCGTCTTCACACTTAATTAGTTACACACACGATTATTCAGATGAGGATAGGACGAATGCTGGCTGGCTTCCAGGATAAAAAGACAGCCTTCAATGGGAGCTGGGTTCTGTCTGAAAAGTCAGGGTTCAGTCATGAGTCTGGGGAGTTTTCTCTGCAGATATGGATGCCCTTCTCCGAGCTTCAGTAAGAGATGGGTGTGACTTCAGAGGGTAGGTGTGAACGGCTTGTTGCTGATGACCACTGAGGGGAAGTCATTTGGAAAAAGACGCAGCTGATGCCTGAAATGTTGATCAGATACATATCAGAGGGGGCGATGACCGCTAGAGTTTGCACTGACAGGAAGCAGCTGGTTCCACGGCCGTCTTCTCGTTTCCTTCATCGTCTCCGTCCTCCCGTTTTCACCAGCTGCCCCCCTCCCGAACGCACCCGCAGGAGGCCAGGTCCTTCTCGCTGAGGCACCTGTGGGTGTCACCTGATGGGGAAAAGCAAGTGGAAATGAAAGCAAGCAGCCGATTGTGTCAGAGCACATCAGGGCTGCTGTCCATCACGTTAGTGACCTTCAGGGTGTGTGTGTGTGTGTGTGTGTGTGTGTGTGTGTGTGTGTGTGTGTGTGTGTGTGTGTGTGTGTGTGTGTGTGTGTGTGTGTGTGTGTGTGTGTGATATTCTCACAATGTTTGAGTGTGTGTGCATATTAAGTCACTGACCCAACGGGGAGGGGATGTGAGTGTGTGCATATGCTTGTTCTTCGATGCAGGGTGCATGAGGCCATGTGTGTATGTTAGCGCCTCGATCCCAGAGAGTGTGTCTGTAAACACACAGACCTTCGGGGTGTGTGTATGAGTGTGTGTCTGTATCAGTGCAGTGATCTGTGTGAGCAAGCTGGTAGGTCACTGACAGCCCTCAACTCTAAAAGACAAAACTCTTAGTCTTAGTCACTGGACTGTTTGGAGAGTTCTGACAAAATCCCAGGGATTCTGTTGTTTGGGGAACAATTGTTCCCGTGTGTGCTGGGACCTCAGAACCAGCAGACCTTCTTACCAGAACTGGTCCTCCTTCAGGAACGGCACTGAAAGCAACACCACATTTCGAGGACCAGAGACAAGAGGATGGTGTCAGTCGGTTCCCCAGCTGCAGCCCCCCACCCCCCAAAAACCCAATGCCATCTGACTGAGGATGGGTGTGGGGGGCGTAGGCTGCAGCAGAGGCAGAAAGTGAAAGCGAGAGGCAGCACTCTGCTCGGCTGTGGCTGTCCAAGCGGGAGGAATCGAGGGAGACAGGGACCAAAGCCCGTCAGCTCATCCCTTAGGGTGCCTTGGCCTCCAAACTACAAGTCCATGTTTTAGCAAACCATATGTTCATCCCCCCCCCTCCATCCAAACCCCCCACCCACCCAGTTAGCAAATAAACAAGTCAGGAAGCCATGGCCAGAGGGATGACTTGTTTCCCTCTCACTGGCTTCCGCCCTCTCATATTCACACTGCTGCATGCAAACTAGCTCGTCTCATACGATGGTTTGGAGCAAAATGACTTGTCTTTTCTTCTCATTGCTTTTGTTTATTCTACATCTTCAATTTCACTTTTAAGTTTCTAATCCGTTGTTCAAGACACCTGCACTGCACTAGGATACATTCACTGAGATGCACTGGTGCAGTGATTGACCACCACCAATCAACCCGTTCCACAGCAGAAGCTTGAGTTCCAGTCCTAACCATAAAAGGGAGGGGGTCACTCCACCAAATCCTTGAGTATTCAGGGTAAAGTGTCATTTGAGTGATGCAAACCAAATATTCACCTGCACCAACACAGATTTTTAAACCTTCTGTCACTGGGTGATCTTGTATAAGTGTAAGTGTTTTTGTTGGTTTGTTTCAATTATATATTTACAAAAACATATAAAAGCCTTTTTAAATCAAATTAAAACTACTTTGATCTAAATCACCTGACAGAAATTTTAAAAAGATGCATTGTTTAGAATTTTTTATAAAAACAGAGTTATCGGTTTTTGTTTATTTGACCCATTTATATTTCTATGTTGCAATAAAAACATATTAGTTGTTTTACAGAAAAATGCATTGCCCCTTAAAGGTGTGGTTTATTTATTTATTCAGTGCATTTGCAGTGTCCTCTAGTGTAAATCAATGTCTTATGAGTCATTTAAAAAGAAAAGGCCATCATGCTCCTGTTCTGAGATGCAGAGGTTTTCTGGTGCAGAGGTGAGCTGAAAACAGCAGGTTTACTCATTATTATTAATGACATGCGCACACTTCTGATAGGCTAACAGAATGCATTCAGCCATGTTGCAAAGTCACTGTCAACAGGACACTCACCGCTCACTTCAAAAAGCTTTTAAAAAGCCTTCCTGTGAGTGGGCGCAAGCCAAGATGGGCGAGTCCATGAATGTAAATTCACAGTGTGATATAGATGTGTGAGCATTTTAAAATCCTGGCATTTCACCGTCTATTATCTTTTAAAAGCTCATGCAGGATATAGGTGTAGGAGATCATTTTCATGTTCAGCCTCTATGAAAACCTCTGAGTGACTGATTATAATCAGAAATAACCATTAAAAAATTTTTTCAGTCAACCACACTTTAACTCTTCTTCCTACTTCCAGCTGAATCACGGAAGTAGGAGGAGCTTAAGGGGTAATGTATTTTTCCATAAAACAATGGACTTAGCAGGGAAAAAAATCCGAGTTATCACAGTACAGGGTAAAATGATCACGTTTACAGATTTCTAAAACATCATACATAATTCATCATACATAATGCTGCTGTTGTGTCCTTGGGCAAGACACTTAGGCCTAGTCCACACGTAGCCGGGGTTTTTTGAAAACGAATATCCGCCCCTCCAAAAACTTGCATCCACACCACCGCGTTTTAAAAACAAACTCTGTCCACACGTACCCGGATAAATACGTTGTTAAGGACATGCCAGACCTGTAGGCGGCAGTACTTCCCCCGTTCTTAACCTCGTCCTTCGTCTGTGGTCTTCCGCAAGGAGCAGTAATTCCGCTTGCAAAAACAAACAAGCAAAAGGCGCTTGGATAATTGATGGATCGGGTAGTGACAGAGCGCAGCTCTGAGGGCTTCAGATGTCGGCTAGTGTAAACACAGGTCGCACACGTGATGTCAGCATTTTTTGTCGCGGAGAGTGACGTTGCGGACCTTAAAACTCCAGTTTTGTCCGTCTACACGCAGACACCCAAAACGGAGAAAACGCATCTCTTCACTTTGGCCGGAGTTTTTAAAAAGATCCGTTTTCGTGTGGAAAAACTCCGTTTTCGTGTGGATGACAGGCCAAAACGTAGAAAAATATCTACGTTTTGGCAGATCCCCGGCTACGTGTGGACAGGGCCTTAACCTGCCTTGCCTGCTGGTGGTGGCTGGACTGGTGGCGCCATTGTATGACAGCCTCACCTCTGTCAGTGCGCCCCAGGGCAGCTGTGGCTACACTATAGCTCATCCCTATCAGCGTGTGAATGTGTGTGTGATTTGGTGAATGACTGATTGTGTTGTAAAGCACCTTGGGGGGTTGTAGGACCCTAAGGGCCGTGATATACATGCTGTTTAACCTAAAGTTGGCGCAGGCCGCAGACTGTGTCTTTGTTCACATACTTGCTGCTACAGGGCACCGCACTGCATGCAGTGCTGAAATGTTCCACTGGGGGCACACTAGAGAACTCAGACCGGATAGAGAGCCAGGTTTGTGGGAACAACCAAAACAAACATGGTGTCAATAAAAGAGCTCAGTAACTGGTTAATTTAGAGGTCACAACAGAAAAAATGACAGCAGTTCTATCATGGTTTGAAAGACCTCTAAACAAGTTACCATGATGAGCGTGTATCGCTCGTTTTGTAATCTCCACCTACTGGTTTCTTGTATATTGCAGCGTTCGGATGTGTCGTGTTAATTTCGGGGAACGCTCAGAAACGACACTTCAAATCAGCGCAAGGCAGCCATTTTAAACACGCAATTGCGTCATTAAACAGCAAGTACCGTAAATCCTCTAATATTAGCCTGTATTTAATTAACTGCCGGGTATCATATTTTGGCCGGTGTCTGAGTCGGCGGAGGTGAATAATGGCCGGTTTTTATTGTGGCCGGGTGGAATGTGGTATCAAGCAAGTACGGGGGGCGGTTGTGTCATATTCGTCTCACTTTTGATTTGCCAGTGATAGACCGCAAGGGTAACTTTAACCGTGCGGAGACGAAGAGGAGGCGAACATTTGATATCAAGTTCAAAGAGAACGTGCTGATTATGCTGCAGAACACTCTGGGGAGCAGTAGCAGGGGTTGTATGAACTAGTCACTAGTCGACTTCACCGCTCTATAGTGACTTTTTATGCCTGTCATCGACTAGTCGCTGTCACGTGATTATGACCAGCAAGATGCAGTCCTCGGAAAAGATAGCAGCCTGCTGGCAGCAGGTGACAAGCTCCTGTGCGTTGGGAGGCAACGCGCTGTGCCAGAGCGTCAGTACTGACACCCGCCGTAAAACGGACATTTAACCAAATTGTGATGTTTACCCTCTTGCAATTTAACATTCCCCTCACCCGCATCCTAACCTTAACCAGCGTGTGCATGCAAAGCTCTGATTGTTGACGCACTCCAGACATCTGCGTCCTGAGCACGGCCACAGTAACATTATCAAATCAGGTGTCGCCACCTCAAAAACTAATTTAACAAGCTGGATCATGTCGGCTCATTTCCTTTTATGTTTTCTGTCTTTTATTATTTTATTTGTGCCTGATGCGTTTCGCTGTTGCGGATCAGGTCGCATCACCTGTTTTGTCCTCGGTGATGCACCTAACTGATGTGGCCGGCGAGCAGCACACACTCCGCTGTTTTTGCGGTCGGTAGATCTTTTAGAACTGCAGTTCAAAGGTAACTCATAAGGTGAATATATATGAACCCAGGTAGCAGTTTCTCTTTAGGATTGAGAGGAGATGCAGGAAGATAATAAACAGGCAGGACAGAAAAATAGTCAAATAAAAACAAGTTAGTTTTTGTACCTGGTGGTTGCAACAAACAGACACCATTGAAGGTAATCAGAAGTGAGGAACAGAAAATGAAATAATTATTTTAATGTTTAGAGCAGCAGGAACTCTGAGAGGCTGCAGGCGCATCAGTGAGTTTGCGGCCGCTGCGCAGGGGGAGGGGGGAGATGGCTGAAGCAGAAACTACCGTTGTTAAAAAAAAATGTGTTTAACTTTGAAAATGTGGGCGCAATTTTAATTGTCAAAAACTCCAGCGAACCATTAATTCATTTTGCTCAAATAGAAATTGAGGCCTGCCTCTAATTCTGGTCCTCCTTCCAATAAAGGCCTGGAACTTGATGAGCTTGAGTTAAATACAGACCCGGGCCTGTATTAGAGGATTTACGGTATATCACGACCCTAAGAAGGCGCTACACAAACACAGGCCATTTACCATAAATCCTGAAAGGGAGAAAACTCTGGATTGCTCCTTTAACAATACATGTATCACTAATGCTGCATTCCAGTAGAGGGCTGAATTTGGTTCTGGGCATGAAGCTAGACCAGATAACTGTGGTCCAGGTGCAAGTCATGACTCCCAGCAGGATGTGATGATTGTGTTCAAAGCTACTTTTAGCAAATGTAAGCCAATGACTGGACATTTCTCTGGCTTCTATGCATTCATACGCACAGCTCTTTATACAAGAGGCAGCCATATTGGATGTTCAGGAATCTTTGACTTCAAAACTCCACCCTTGCACTGTAAATCTGTGTGAAATTTACATTCACAGACAGACTTCTGCAAAATAGCGAATGAGAGATGAACATGATTAGGATTAGTTTAGCCTTTTGTCATCAGTCTTCTTACAGCTGGTAAAGTAGCTCCAGCTCTACCAATAGGGTTTGAGTGCTTACCAGTTTGACCTTGTAATGGAATGAAATGACTGTTTTCCACCTAAAAGTAATTCCACCCCCCCTCCACCCCTCCTCAGCAAGAACTAATCTGCATGAGATATTGTTCAAGGTCTCATGCATTTGCTTCTAAACTGTTTTCCTTTCCAGCACAAGAGAAGAATGAAGACAAAGGACTCTTTCTTTTTAATAAATCAAATAACTCTATTTTTAATAAGCTAATCAAACAAAGTGTTGTCAATAATAAAATGTGAACCAATTTGTGAAATGAAAATATTAATTACTTGATTTTATAATCCTACAGAATATAATAAGTAATATAACTTTAAATGTTTACACTAGAGACTGATTACACGAAAGGTTAAGCCACATCACAAATTGCTTTTACTGATCCAATCAGAATCTTCCAGATCTGACGGAGGCGTGGTTTTGGTGGTGCTTGGTAAATCTGTCATCTTTTCATTCGACTGTAAATCAAAACATCCAAATTATAAAACTATGCCCACGTCATCTTAAACTCCAGTTCAAAGCGTTCTAGAGAAGTTGTCGGAGTGGCCAATCCGTAACTTTCCTCTTCAGCCGAAAGAACCAACGACAAGCTGGATAAAATCTGTTGCTTTTCCACCTGCTGCAACAGTTCCTTTCAGAATAAAAGCTGAACCATTACGACCCCGTTTTGGGTCTCGCTAGATGCCAATAAAACCGTCGTGACCCGGAAGTATCTCAAGACTGGTCTGGTCGGCAACTGCTGCTTTTCCTACCGGCTTCGGTTCCAGAGAGGGTCAAGCTGGACCTCGACATTCCTGATCTAACGGGGACTTCCGAAAGGGTACGTAGGCCGACAGAATGGGGTCTCAATGTGTGTTATGAATCTCCAAATCAAAGCTTAGCGCGAAGACATCACCTTCACTCCCATCAGAACTAATCGTTTCTCCGGATTTGCTGGTTCTGAACAACATTCCACACTACACCATCCTCCGTCTCACTTCACCTTAGTTACACCATACATTTAGTGCTAAAGTTAGTCTAGTTTTAATTTGTTTAGTAATAAATCTTTAAACTTTTAAAAGTTGACTCTCTTTCTATTGTCTCTGAGTTAATACGAAGTGGTTACATAATCCCTGCAATAAAAAGTTCCAAACTTCTGGTTAAAAGTACCCAAAGATCCTTAAGATTGATTTCATATTTACTATGGAATCTCATGTCTTATGGTTCATTAAATAATGTATAAATTAAATTCTTACAACCTGAAGTGTCAAGCTTGTTGATGCTGGATGGGTTTTACTTGGGAAACAAGCGTGGAATGTTTGGTGTGAGGCTTCAGCTTTATTTTCAGAACAAAAATGTGATGAAAACGAGATGCTAAGGTTAAAATGATAACATGAACTTGGTCCTTCTGAACTTTGAAGCTGGTTTAATGAAGTAAACTGACCATTTAAATTATTTTTTACACTTCTTCCAATCAGGTTGATACAAGGTTATCCAGAGTTTTCTTTCAGTAAGTAAAGATTAACGTCACAGTCTGCACCATTTCATTTAAAATGAGTTTACCCATGTTTTCCAGGGAAAGAGCAGAAGCAAGACCAAGCCAGATGTGTGGCGGGGGTACAAGGTCTGCAGAGCCATTCAGTCCTCCCTTTGGGCAGAATACATGTCCAGAGTTGGACAGCTGTGCCCAGGGCCGGTAATACAGGAAATGGAAAGAAAAAAAAACTGCATTTATGGTTCCCTCGGGATGTGGGGACTCGCTGACCTGGCAGACAGACATGGCTGAGCAAAGTTTTTCACAAGGTCAGTCTGCAGCCGTCACAGTTAGGGGTTACAGGAAGAATTACTCGTTCTTTCACTAATTTCCATTCTCCTTTAGAGTTGACACATTTGATTCAGCAGGGGTCCTTTTACTGCTGTCAGCCAACGTCACAAAAATAGTTCAAATTCACTCAGTTTAACAGATAATGAGCTGAACGCTGGTGTAGCCGGGAGTCGTCCCCACCACACACTCTGAGTGCCACTTGTGACCTCAGCCTCGGATTCAGCTCAGTAAACCGCTGGTCGGGTTAGGATGAAACTCTTAAATGGTATCCACCACATGTTTACAAAAACAAGCAATAATTAGATGTAGTAGCTATAAAATAGAGACAGCATCATGTGACATCTTACATTATTACCGTATTTTCCGGACTATAAGCCGCTACTTTCCCACGCTTTGAACCATGCGGCTTATAATGAGGTGCGGCTTTAGTCAACCAGAAAGGATGGATGCTGGAAAGTCTAATGAAGGAATGGTTAAAGGAGTGCTACGGAAAGCACCCAGGAGGATTTTTTTCACAGGAAAACGGCGCTGCTTGTTTTCCCAACTTCACCCTGGGATGATGACAGCAACACGGACATCGTCACAGAAAAGGTATGTGACGAAGCTCTTCTGAGGCTGTTCAACTCCGACACTGAAGAAGATGACTTCAGTGGTTTCAGTGCGCAGGAGGACGATGAATAAACTAATCAATAACTTTTCTGTTTTGTTTGATACTGATCAGTTCAGTTACGTTCAGTTAAACTACGTTTTCAATTCAGTAGATATCTGCGGCTTTCAGCCCGGTGCGGTTTATATTGAGGTGCGCTCTATAGTCTGGAAATTACGGTACATATGAATATGAACAACACTGCCCAAATGAAACTCCATCTTTTCTCAACGTGCGATCATCTCACTTTAATGTTCTGCTGGACATTTGCATCCATTCTAGACAGGTGTGTCACACACAACCCATGACTCCACTCACCATCCAAAGTGTGAAGGTGAGTGGAGACACTTATCGGCAACTTGTCGTGGAGTGCTCAACACCACGACTACATCTTTATAGATTTTGCTGTCATGGATTTTTTTCAACCCCCGTAAACAAACAAACACACACACACACATACACATACACAAACTTTAGTGACATGACAGCCTGTCTCACTGACTGGTCCATTGAGTCATCAGTGACCTTCCCTGAGATCAGAGCCGCCTGGCCAATTGGCCTAATCAGTGATCTTTAAAAACAGCTCTGTGGACAGGAAGGGGAGGGAGGGGGGTTGAATCCCACTAAACACACACATTAACATAGATGCACTCCAACACACTCCTTCCACCTCACTCTAATCAGGGAGGAGGCAGGCAGGACTCTGGGTCACCCCAGCGACACTAACAAGAGGCGACAGCTCCTCGGCGCTCGAGGCAATGACCAGCTCGGCTGTCGAGACCACGGAGCTAGTCCGCCAGGCACGCACTGAGGCAAGGTTTGCTGTTTTGGAAGAGGAGGAGGAGGGAGAAAGGAGGTGTGTGTGTGTGTGTGTGTGTGTGTGTGTGTGTGTGTGTGTGTGTGTGTGTGTGTGTGTATGTGTGTGTGTGTGTGAGTGATAGAGCTGGTGTTATGGATTCATGGAGTGTTAATCAAAAAGCCAGAGAAATGATCCACACACACTTCCTCTAATGATCTTTACTGTCTAAGTGCACATTTTACATTTTCTACCATCATTCTGAACAGAAACACCAGAGATGTACACTCACAGAAACACGCACAAGCACAAAGTCTGACACACACCCTCAGAAAACCCCTGAGCCCCGAGGCCCCCACACAGAGTGCTGTTGACCCCCCTTCCTCGTCTCCCCCTCTCCTCTGGAACACAGTTTAACTTCTGTCATTTAGATGAAGCGAGTGAGTCAGTCTAGCTGCCACGAGAGGATGTGACAGGCCGGTAATGGACAGGACAAAGAGGGGATTTATGAAGTATTAGTAAACCTTAATAATTCACCAAAGCAACGACCCCAGGAGTCCCCCCATCCCCAGCCCACCCTCCACCCCCGACCAATCCACTGTCTCTGGCTCTCATCCCAGCCTGGATGAACTCTGGATCTCTGTGCCAGAACATGGTGAGAGATGAAGAAACTCATGGATCAATGCCATTTTCTACAGCACATTTGAGATGACATGGGTAGGATTTAGTAGACCTCACTGCGATGTGCATCAATGTTTTCTTCTCAATACCTGACCTTACTGCCGTTCAATTTTCCTTCATGTTTGTGACGCACCCAAAACCTCTGTCCTGTCCTGCAGATGCCACCTCAATAGCCACCTTAGAAAGTTCAATCTGGAGGACAATCCAGATTAAAGCAAAGGATTGTAGAAGGTTAATACACAGCCCATCACCTCCACCCTGTTTCATTTACCTGCTCCATATTGACACTTATGCTGAATAATGTCTTCTAAATCCTCTTTCTGGGATTTGTACTTTTGTTTGGTTTTAAATCTCAGAGCAAAACAAATTTGGCTGCAAGTAAAAAGAATTTAAGACCAAATGGCAGAAAACAGTGATGAAATCTATGGTTTCTTATGAAAAACAAGTGTCAACACACACACTTGGTGGTCAGAGGGGCCGACGGCGCCAAATGGCAGCCTCGCCTCAGTCAGACCTCCCCAGGGCGGCTGTGGCTACAAGTAGCTTACCATCACTAGCAGTGTGTGAATGTGAGAGTGTGTGAAAAAGCGTCTTTGGGTGTCTAGAAAAGCGCTGTATAAGTTCACTGCATTATTATTATTATTATTACACACATGCAGCACACACACACACACACACATGCAGCACACACACACACACACACACACACACACATGCAGCACACACACATGCAGCACACACGCAGCACACACACACACATGCAGCACACACACACGCAGCACACACACACACATGCAGCACACATGCAGCACACACACACACACACATGCAGCACACACACACACACACACACACACACACACACACACATGCAGCACACACACACACACATGCAGCACACACACACACATGCAGCACACACACACACACACACATGCAGCACACACACACACATGCAGCACACACACATGCAGCACACACACACACATGCAGCACACACACATGCAGCACACACACACACACACATGCAGCACACACGCAGCACACACACACACACACATGCAGCACACACACACACACACACACACACACACACACACACACACACACACATGCAGCACACACGCAGCACACACACACACATGCAGCACACACGCAGCACACACACACACACACACACACACATGCAGCACACACACACACACACACACACACACACACACACACATGCAGCACACACACACACATGCAGCACACACACACACACACACACACACCTGTCTATTCACAGAGCATCTTGCTGTAGTTTATTGCTGATAACAGTTTGCCGGATCACTGAGTTGCTGCAGCTTTACTTCCTAGATTTTCCCTGAAGTAAAACATTGAAGTTAAATGTGACGTCATGCCCAGATCTGACTTTTGTCTTCTGGCATGAATGGTTGCAGACTTACTCACCAGATTTGATATTGGTATCTAATCACAGTCTCAATCCAGACATTTTTAATGTTATGGGGTTTCTAAGGCAACATTCAGCTTCTGGCCTCCATTGTAGACCTACTGTTTACTGGGTTTTATATCAGCCTTGCTGTCATAAGGCACCAACTTGCCGATGTGCCAAACAAAAAACTTGAGGTGGGCTCAAGGAGACAAAAATCAATAAAAAGAACGGGAGCAACATGGCTTATGCTAATTTGACAAATGAAGCTGAATAATAATAAAACTAACTCAGAATTAAATTATAAATACTGTTTGAAACACCATTTATAAACATTGTGGACTCTTTTACCATCACCAACTGGCTGTAATGATTCCTCATCATTTGCAAGTGCAGTTCACACCGATGTTTAACAAATACTGGTCAGAGATGAATGAGGACCGCTCATGAGCAACGTTGGCACTTATGACACGTTTATAAACTAAGATGTTTAATGAGGTTTTTTGATTTGGACATGTCAGGTTGTGTTATGAATTTACCTTGACACGTTTCGACCGGCTACTGCGGTCTTCATCAGAATTGACACAGATGTTTGTGTGACGCGTCTTCATCAGCTGATAAAGATGCAAACCTCATTACGTATTTAAGAAGAGGACACAATGAACGTTGTAAAGGATTTACAAGAAAGTTTTGGATGAACTAAGATGGTACTATTAAGACATCCATCTGCAGAAATCCTGAGACAAACCCTGTTGTCTGTGTAGATAAACTGTCTCCCTACACTGTGATCCTCTACAGAAACTCGTCTTTTTAACTTTAAAGATAAAGTTCTCTGAAAAAATGTGTTATTTTTGAAACACGGAGTTTAACATGCAGATCAAATGTGAAAATAGACTTCTACGCTTATTTCCTGCACTACCAGCCGATAGGAAATAGACGTGTAAACTTGTGGATTAGAAAAGCCAGTCAACTCCACGTCACGTTGTAAACACCCATGGCCTGTCTTGGCTCTTGACCGGGAAGGTTGTTGTTGCTTTAGCTTTCAGAAGAAAGGAGAGAACATCTAGTGGAAGCTAACTCTTAGCATTAGCAACTACACCACACAGCAGAACTCCGTCAGACTTTTGTTATTTATGGAAATAAAACATCAACGTTGGAGAGCAAACAGACTGTCTTACGTCCACCTCCTCTCCAGCTGAGTTACTTCCTGAAACAGGAGCGCCAGATTGATCACCACAAATGTGTTGAAGAAAATGAGCGATCTTGGTCACTAATGTACTTATTGTGTGATGTGTACCTAGTGTCTGTGCTATACAAAACAAATACAAAATAAATAATGAAAGTAACCAATTAGGACACTGAAGAACTCCAGCTTGACCCCAAACAGGACCAAATTACAAAGTTGTAATTGTATTTTCATTTTCACATCTGGTTTACCAGCTTTGGTAACAGAAACCTTGAACAACCACTCATTAACTGTGATCGGAGTTTAGCAGGTCCCAATCAGTCAGAGGGGTGGCCTAAAGCAAAACACACACACACACACACACACGTTCCTACCCAGGCATCTCCGTCCCAGCTGCTCCATCACTAAACAGAGTTAATTCCTTTTCTCAGCAGCCATCCCTGTGAGAACCGTGACCGCGGCTGCCACTCACAGCCACGGTCATTAGATCTGTGGACACCCCCACTGGCTGCTCTTTTTGCTCGTTGTGTGTGTGTGTCGACTGGTTGAGATTACAGAGGAGCAGTGACGAGTGTCAGTACAGAGGCCCAGTCCAGTCTGCTGTGGGCTGGTGTGACAGCGCTGCTGCTTTGACCACCCCAGCCCTGACCTGCCCCCTCCTCTAACCTCCTGCCTGCATCGCCCCAAGAGACATAGAGAGTGATGGGGACTGGCACCGGAGGGGCCACCCTGGCTGGTGCCTTTGCTGGTGGTCTCTGTGGCCTATTAGTGTCTTGCTATGGGCCTGTCAGACTGACAAAACAGGGGCCTGTCAAATTAAGAAGGGGCTGAATATCGGAGATATGTATTCAAACGCACCAAGGGGAGCTGGTGGCGGGGAGGGGTGAGCAGAACCGGGCTGAGGAAACCACCGGTGCTAATGTCGACGCTAAGTGAGAGTGACAGTAGGCGAGCTGATCGGAGAGCAGAGAAGGAGGAGTGACAGAGAGGAACAGCACCGGTGGTTGAGAATGGTGATGTGGTTGTCCTGAGGAGACTTGTTAAGGGCCAGTTCAGACGGAACCAGACAGCTTCCATTCCCAGGGATCTGTTCGCAGGTAAACTGCTCCAAGTTTGGCCCAAACAGCTTGGAGTTACAGCACTTCCACTTAATGAGATCAGACTGAGCTGTGTGTGTGTGTGTGTGTGTCTGTGTGTGTGTGTGTGTGTGTGTGTGTGTGTGTGTGTGCGTGCGTGCGTGCGTGCGTGCGTGCGTGCGTGCGTGCGTGTGTGTGTGTGTGTGTGTGTGTGTGTGTGTGTGTGTGTGAGCGTGGGGGTGAATCATCCCAATACACAAAACCATTTAGAGGAACCATAACAGTTTCCTCCGCTGACCTGCGAGGCGCTGCTGTCTATTTGTGTCATCATGTGCAGAAAAACAAAACAAGCGTTCACCTGAGCACCTTTGGCAGATTTCGCTCTTTATGGAACACAATTAGACTCTTTGTGTCGTTCTGTTTTTGTTCCTCCAGAGGCAGATCGGATGTGGATGCTTAAGGCCATTCTGAGCAGGTCTACCTGCCGTAAATCCACCAGAAATCATCTTCAAAACAATGCATGCTTAGCCTCAGATCGGTGTTGGGATGCTTCAGATGCAGATTGGCTCAGCTGAGTGTGAGCAAACATGTGCACCTGCTGTGTGTGTATGCATGTGAGAGTGTGTGTTTGGAGAGGGCTGCACCTCCTTCCTCTCATGTCTCTGTGCGTTGCTGAGAGTAAGAGGCTGATGTACAGTGGCAGCTCCCCCCTCGCAGCCACGGGCCTGCCCAGAGCCACTGCAGATGATAGTTTTAATTGCTTTCAATCTTTCAGGCTAGTCCCTGCCCAGTGGCACAGAGTGTTTGTCTATGTGCAATGTGTGACACGGTGTTTCATTGAGTGCACATGTGGTGTGTTTATACTGAATGGTCTGTGGACTTAAAATGTGGTGTGTGTGTGTGTGTGTGTGTGTGTGTGTGTGTGTGTGTGTGTGTGTGTGTGTGTGTGTGTGTGTGATCAATGTGTTCCTCCTTTATGAGAAGAAAATGAGCAGAGAATTAGGGCCTTGCAGTGATACATCTGACGCGTGTTTCTGCAGAAGAACACTAATGCTCGCACAGATCCACATTTCCATAACGGCTACATGTGTTTATAAATAATAAAGTTCAGGGTTTACATGCAAAGACCTCAGAACACACACTCCCACCGTTAAAAGCATTCTATACGCGGTGAGCTACAAAACCAGCTTATCAATAATTCAGAGCAGAAGTGGTGAGGAAACTGAACAAAAACAGCCTGCAATTAACATGACAGTCGTTTATTCTGCAAGTGGGTGAAACTTAAATGATAATAGAGTCAAACAGGATGGATTTAACACTAGAAATCTGTCAGAGCGTGGTGCTCCGTGGTGGCAGGTGCAGGTGCCAGGATCACTTACCTTTACAGGTGTCTGCAGGTTAATTGTGACAGTTCAAGTAAACAGAACAATGTTGTTCTGTTCACAATCTTTAATGCTTTATTCTTGTGCATCTTATGTCATCCATTCATTTTCTGAACCCGCTTTGTCCACGTAGGTTTGCGGGTGGGTTGCCCGGGGGGGGGGGGGGGTTCACCTATCTCCAGCGGTCAATGGGCAATCAGGCGAGGTACACCCTGGACAGCGAGCCAGTCCATCGCCGGGCGACACAGAGACACACAGGACAAACAATCACACACACACACACACACACACACACACACACACACACACACACACACACACACACACACACACACACACACACACACACACACACACACACACACACACACACACACACACACACACACTCACACCTAAGGGCAATTTAGACATACCAATTAACCTAACAGTCATGTTTTTGGACTGTGGGAGGAAGCCGGAGTACCCGGAGAGAACCCACACATGCACAGGGAGAACATGCAAACTCCATGCAGAAAGATCCCAGGCCGGGAAGCGAACCCAGGACCTTTTTGCTGCAAGGCAACAGCTCTAGCTATGCCACTGCGCAGCCTGTGCATCTTATTTGATACTGTGAATCTGCTGTTGCATTAAAATGTTCTTACACAGGAATGGTAAAGGGAATTTTTCATTCTATTCCAACATCCCCTAAAGACTAAAGACTAATTGTTCATTACATTTTGAGACAGCCCAAGTTGGAGATCAAAATGCATCAGAGCATCAGCGGTGAGCCTGAGGTGCAAAACATGGCAACTTTAGATGTTAAAAGTCTAAAAGAAGAAAACAAAAATAAATTAAAGCTGCAAGCAGCGTCGTTCGGCCCTCGCAGCTCCGCGCCGCTCCGGCCTGGCCGGCAGCCCGGGGCACCAGGGCACGTCCGCAGAACACAAACGTCGACCACCCCAACACCAGAAACTGCTAACGGCCACCTTGTCCGCAACTCACCCTGACTCAGCATCCCCTTTGAGCCCACCATTATATTTTATGTCTCACCACTAGGGAATCCTCTATCTTTACCACACTGGTGGTGTGATGACAGTGACCAACTTTAATGCTATTCTGACCATGTTTTTTAAAGTTATCGAAGGATAACGTTATCTAGGTGGCGCTGTGACCAACTACAGAAAAGTCCCATTGAGGTCAGCTTTGGTGACATTATATAACATTCACCAACCGTTTGTGCCTCATTGGCTAAAGGGCATGATTGTTCATTGCCATATTCAGTTTCGGGCAAATCGGAGGCCGTTTGTGGAAGTTACAGTCAAATGTAAGGTCATGGCGTCACGCCAGCATTCACCATGGCATCAAAGCCCCTCCCTTTCTGGAAAGCTATCAGATCTGAATGGTCTTTAAAACATCATGAAGACACTGTATGACCTGAGTGTCATTTTCATTAAATTAGAGGGGACAAATATGGGCATTTCACCATAAAACAATAGACTTCCTGTTGTCAGGGGGCGGGGCTTAGGTGATGTCAGCTGTCCACATTGTCGTTGTCTTGAGATGTGGTCAGTGATCACACAGACAAAGTTTGAATTAGATCTGATCATGCACATGGGAGTTATTAAGTCAAGTAATGTCATGGCGAAAGGTCAAAGTTTGAGGCTTAGCCACGCCCACACCTTTATACTTATTTAAAATCCGACGGTTGAATTTTTTCCCCTTTGACTTAAAAGTACATAGCATAAGTTTGAAGGTGATCGGTGTAAAGGGCAACGGGCCATCAATGTCCAAACAACGTGTGCGAAAACCACTAAATCGAGTACTTGGACCAAAATGGCCGACCTCCTGTGCAAAATTGCGCTTGGCTCCAAGAGACTTTTTTGTAGGGCCAGAGACCCTACATGAGTGTACCAATTTTCGTAATCCTCAGTCAAACCTTGTCTTGGGGCTGACAGTTTTAATGGTCCTAGGGGGCGCTATTTCAGAATATAGGCCACGCCCACAAATCTCAGATGCCCATTTCTATTGGGGGTCAGACTAGGATCACTCACCAGACATTTTGTGGCGATGTCACGATAATTGAAGAAATGAGAGGCAAACGTATTGCCATGGCGTGATGGCGAATTTCGCCATGCTCCCAAAGCCCCGCCTTTTTTCAAAACCTGCCAGTACTGTAGACCAAGTGACCTCAACTTGTCAGCTGCTATTTACCAGAGATTCCAGGTGATTGGGTAAAAGGAGTCCAATAGGGAGCTGTGAAAAAAAGAGTGGCGTGGCGAAAGGTCAAAGTTTGAGGCTTAGCCACGCCCACACCTTTATACTTATTTAAAATCCGACGGTTGAATTTTTTCCTCTATGTCTTAAGAGTATATAGCAGAAGCTCGAAGGCGATTGGTGAAAAGGGCGACGGAGCATCACTCTCCAAACAACGTGTGTGAAAACCACTAAATCGCGCACTTGGACCAAAATGGCCGACTTCCTGTGCGACTTTGCACTTGGCTCCAAGAGACTTTTTTGTAGGTCCTGAGACACCACATTAGTGTACCAAATTTCGTAATCCTCAGTCAAAGCATGGCTTGGGGCTGACAGTTTTAATGGTCCTAGGGGGCGCTAATACAGAAAATAGGCCACGCCCACAAACTTAAGCTGACCTTTTCTATTGGGGGTCAGACTAGGATCACTCACAACAATGGTCGAGGTGATATCACGATAAATGAAGAAATGAGAGGCAAACGTATTTCCATGGCGTGATGGCGAATTTCGCCATGCTCCCAAAGCCCCGCCTTTTTGCAAAACCTTCCAGTACTGGAGACCAAGTGACCTCAACTTGCCTGCTGCTATTTACCAGAGATTCCTGGTGATTGGGTAAAAGGAGTCCAATAAGGAGCTGTGAAAAAAAGAGTGGCGTGGCGAAAGGTCAAAGTTTGAGGCTTAGCCACGCCCACACCTTTATACTTATTTAAAATCCGACGGTTGAATTTTTTCCTCTATGTCTTAAGACTATATAGCAGAAGTTTGAAAGTGATTGGTGAAAAGGGCGACGGAGTATCACTCTCCAAACAACGTGTGTGAAAACCACTAAATCGCGCACTTGGACCAAAATGGCCGACTTCCTGTGCGACTTTGCACTTGGCTTCAAGAGACTTTTTTGTAGGTCCTGAGACACCACATTAGTGTACCAAATTTCGTAATCCTCAGTCAAAGCATGGCTTGGGGCTGACAGTTTTAATGGTCCTAGGGGGCGCTATTTCAGAAAATAGGCCACGCCCACCAGATGTTCACATCAGATCTTTTGGGGGGCCGGACTAGGATCACTCACAAGAAGTTTCGTGACGATATCTTTGGAAATGACGAAATGAGAGGCAAACGTAAGGCCAAGGCGGTACGCCTGAATTCGCCGCGCCGCCACAGCCCCGCCCTCTGCCGAAAACTCCCATAAAGTGACGCCAAGCAACCCCCACTTGTCTTGAGTTACCAGCTACAAATTTGTGGTGATTAAGTGAAATGGGGCAATTTGGGACCTTTCACAGTAAAACTTGATCTTTTTGGTCCTGAGGGGGCGGGGCTTGTGTGATGTCATCATCCGACCATTCAATTTACTTTGTGGGTGGATGACGAATGACCACAGAAAGTTTGGTAACTCTATTCCATTCAGTTATGAAGTTATAGCAATTTAAATATTTTTGGCGAGTAGTCAAACTTCGAGGCCTGGCTCCGCCCCTTCAACATATACGAAAACTCAGAATCCTTATCTCATTTTGTTCGCCCATCCCTTCTGAGCAATTTTACACAATTTTTGAGACGATCGTGCGAAAAATGATCGAGCAATCCAATCAGAAACGGACCCTAAAAACGGCAAAAACGGCAAAAAATCGCCATTTCAACCCAAAATGGCCGACTTCCTGTTTGATATTGACCATGGTTGCAAGAGACTTTTCTGTGCGGACTGTTGAGTACTACAAGTGTACCAAATTTCATAACTGTACGATAAACTAAGCTTTATGGAGAGGGGTTTTTTTCACTTTGTAGGGGGCGCTGTTCAGCCATTTTCTTTGCGATTTTTTTGGGACCTTTAAAATATCAAATTTTTCACCAGGCCTGACAAGTGTGCAAAATATTGTGAGTTTTGGGGTATGTTAAGGTCCCCAAAAAGCTGTTCAAAGGGGGCACGGAATAACAAAAAATAATTAAAGCTGCAAGCAGCGTCGTTCGGCCCTCGCAGCGAAGCTGCTCGCCCTCCGTCCGCACCCCCTCCACTCCATCCCCGACGCTCTCCAAACCCAGCTCCGCGCCGCTCCTTCCTGGCTGGTAGCCCAGGGCATGTCTGTGGAACAGAAATGTCGACCGCCTCGACACCAGAAACCGCCAACGGTCACCTCGTCTGCACCTCACCCTGATTCAGCATCCCCTCTGAGGCCACCATTATATTACACGTCTCACCACTAGGGCATAGTCAGAGTATCCCTTATCACAGGTGTGGAGGTACATGCAACATGTGTGACAAAGGCGCAGCAATCAATTTCTAACTCTTTTACAGAAGATCATTTTGCTGTTCACATGACGTTGTATGTGTGTGTGTGTGTGTGTGTGTGTGTGTGTGTGTGTGTGTGTGTGTGTGTGTGTGTGTGGGGCTGAAGCTGTGGCTGAGTAGCAGCAGGCCGAGAGACTGGCATCCCAAGGTCCGTCCTGTTCCTTAAAACCTTGTCCAGGACAGCAGCAGAAAAGCCAGCAGAGGGGCCAGGAGGAGTATTGGAGCCAGAAGAAGCAGCTATCGGACTGGCAGGGGATGCAGAAGCAGAGGGATCAGCAGGAGCAGGAGAACCATCAGCCGCTGTAGAGCAGGAGCCTTTGGCAACGTCCTGGTCGCTGCAGCTCCTATTGTTGGTTGCTTTGAGATGAGGGAGTCTAAAAAGACCACAAAAGCTTTGTAGTGTGTGTTGTTTAAGCTTGGAAGGTGCAAATTAGATTTGTTCTGCCCCATACCTTCCACAGATTTACAAGCAGCCATTATCTCTGCATCATCATCCAGCCACGACAGAGGGTGTCTCTGGGAGGGGCGTGATTCCTCCTGCTGAGCAAACAGGAAAAGCATCAATTAAAGACTTAGTTAACTTGAAAATTTTACTAATTATTAGTGATGGGTCCAGCAACACCGACACACCGGCGCATGTGTCAAGCTCATGGAGCGAAACCTGTGTCGATCAGTGTCGATGCGTGTGTTGCTTTAAGAAAAAGTCACGTGACCAACACTGCTGCTGTGTCGCTCATTGCCGAGGCGCCAAACTGTGTTTATAAGGTATCGACTCTGCATCTGTCAACGGGATGAGTCGCCGCGAAAAAATTACCATTTCAAAGATAAAACAAGACATCCCTCTTTACATCAAGAAAATGGAGCCAGAGAGGAAAAGAAAAGTTTCTGCTGTATGGGATCATTTTGATCTTTTAACAGCAAATAAGGTACGTGTTTGTCTTTCCTTGTTTCTGCGCATCTGTCAGAGTTGAAAACAGCAATGTGACTGACTCTCAGTGCAAATTATTTATTTAATTTAATTAGGTTAAATGTCGGATCTGCTCAGCCGAGTTGTCTTATACAAATAAGAGCACTTCCTCAATGCTGAGACATTACAGAGTCAAGCATGAAAACGAAGAGGAAGCAAAGAACGAACACAGGTAGACCAATATAGACACTGGGCATGCTTTGTCACAGTTGTTTTACTAATATATGTTTTATTATTTTGAAATCTAGAATCTAGGAAGATTGCTCTGGACCAAGCAGTCCTGAATTTTATTATAAAGGACTGCCAACCCCTGAGTATTGTGGAGAGTGAGGGGTTCGGGGGTTGATTCAGGCCCTTGATCCATCTTACGCTTTGCCAACCAGAAAGGTTTGTATACACAATGTCTCAGATAGCTGCTGTTACTCAAGTAATATATACAGTGCTTAACAAATGTATTAGACCATCGTCTGATTTAAGGTTTATGACACAGCAAACAAAAATAAACACTTGTGATTCAAATATCATGCATGCTTGAATAATTTCTGTCCGGTGTGTCAGCTCACATTTGGGTATAAAACTGGATTCAGTTTTAAATTCCTACCTTCTATTCAACAGGGCAAAACACAGAGAACTTCATAGCTGGATGTTTTTCTTGCTTTAATGACAGGTGGTCTAATTAATGTGTTGAGTACTAGACTAATTTGATTTTGATTCATTTTCAGACGGTTAAGGAAATGATGGCCAAAAAGCATGCGGAGGAACTCGAACGAGTAAAAAGGGAAGTACAGCAAGCTGTGGCAGTGAGTATAACAGCTGACATGTGGACCTCCTTGAACATGGAGGCTTAGCTCTTACCTGTCACTACATCAATGATAATATGCAGTTGTGTACATCTGTGTTGGGAGTCAAACACTTTCCACAAAGTCACACTGCTGACAATCTGGCCCAAGTCAAAAGGGGCATGATGGATGACTGGGCCATAACAAATAAGGTAAGGTGTCTTGTGACCGACGCAGCACCAAACATGATAGCAGCAACACGAACTCTTCAAATTCGACATTCAATCTGCATTGCACACAAACTAAATTTAATAGTCAAAAAATCCTGTGATCAGATCCCTGAACTTTCATCCATAAGACACAACTCTAGGCAGATTGTATCATTCTTCAGATCCAGCACCACAGCAAAAGAGAAGCTAGCTCAAGTGCAGCAACAGATGGGACGGCCCACCTTGAAACTTGTCACTGAGGTACCAACACGTTGGAACAGCACATATCAGATGCTGTCATGGCTACATGATGAGAAAGAACCAGTGTGGGTATCTCTTGCCTCTCCAAACAGATTGAACTCCACTCACAGCTGATGAGCTCAACATCTTAAGGGAAGCACTTCTTGTGCTGGCCCCTTTCCATCAGGCCACAGTGGAGTTGTCTGAGGAGAGGAGAGTTTCAGGATCAAAGGTCATCCCGATGATGAAAATGCTAAATTGTGCACTTGAGCGGAACTCTTTACATCTACACACACAAGCAGCCACACGTCTCCATGACCAACTTAGACGTCGCGTCACAGACACTGCTTCCAATCTGGAGTCATTAAGTGTGTTGACCCTATCAACACTTTTAGACCCCAGATTTAAAACACTTGGATTTCGTAGTTCCTCCAAGTGTAGTGAGGCTGTCAATCGCCTGAAAATGGAGTGTGCTGCAGTAATTGGTCACACAACATCTGAGCCACAGCCTGGACCTTCATTAGAGCAGTTACCCACTTCAGGCAAGTTGTTCAGTATTATCAGTTTATTTTCACATTTGTTTTGTTGCTAACAAAAACTAAAACTTCTATGTATTTTTTATTATTTCAGATAATCTGTGGCAGCAGCTTGATGAAGAGGTTGGCAGACAAACC
The DNA here is from genome assembly GCF_043380555.1 of Nothobranchius furzeri. NCBI lineage: Eukaryota > Metazoa > Chordata > Actinopteri > Cyprinodontiformes > Nothobranchiidae > Nothobranchius > Nothobranchius furzeri. The sequence continues at coordinate 32,112,657 of NC_091756.1, forward strand.
ACCAATGCAACAGCTGACTCGATCATTGAGGTCCAGCGCTACTTAGCAGAGGGAAACATTTCAAGACAAGAAGATCCATTAACATACTGGGGAAACCGGAAGACATCCTACCCACACCTTTTCCACCTGGCTTTACGGTTTTTGTGTACCCCAGCTTCTTCTGTGCCCTGTGAACGTGTGTTTTCGAAAGCTGGTGAAATAGTGTCCAAAAAACGTAATAGACTAAATGCCAACACATTGGATAAACTTATTTTTCTTAATAAAAATTTATAAAAATAAAAAAAACTTGAGTCAATGACACTGAAATGGGTAATATCACATTCACAGCACTGTCACTTTAATTGTCACTTGGTATCATTCACAGAATATTTTGAGGTGTATAGATTTTAAATTTAGAAGTTTAAAATAATAACTTATGAAGTAGGCCTACAATAGCTTACAGTGTATACAAGTATGATTAGGTCATTGAATCAGCGTCTGTTGTGTCTCCAGTATGTTGCCTGCAATGATATTTAAAGTCCAGTAGGTGTCATTATAGAGCAAAACAGCAGCACTGTGTCGACACAGTTTCAATACTATTTGGGGAATGTGCTGAAACGCTTCATGAGGCTTCATCTACCCATCACTACTAATTATGTTTAAGGCTAGAAATAATTTACTGCCAACTAATCTACAAAGGTCCTTTGTTTTGATCCCAAAAAATGAATAGAAAGAAACCAGAGTTTAAAAGGTTATTTGTTCGTACTACATTAAAGCAAATGTGTATGTTAACATATGGTGTGAAATTATGGAATAACCTGGATGATGAATTAAAAAAATGTACAAGTACTGGTCAATTCAAAAAAATGTATAAAGATAAAAGGCAAAAATCGTATGATTTGGTGGGTTTAGGATGGAGGATTAATGTTTTAGTAGTGATATTATTTGTGGAAGTAAGAGAGCGGTTTAATTTTTGTGTATAAGGCTATTTTGTACTTTTTGTTATTTATCTTGTTAAAGGGGGTAGGTCATATAAGATTTTTTCTTCTTCCTCCCCCTATTTCACTCGAATGCTTATATTCTAATTTGAAGTTTGTATATTTAAACTTTTGAGTGAAATAAATTATTGAATTGAATAAACAGGGAGCCCAGTGTGCGCCCCCCAGTGGAGGGTTAAGGTATTTATATTGTGCCATATCACACACCATGGTTGGCGAAAGAAGAAGTAGTTCTTGCTGAAAACGCTGAAAAGTAGCGGGGGCGTTCCTCAAACCGAACGGCAACACGGTGTACTGGAACAGGTTATCTGGAGTGACGAAAGCAGACACTTTAGATGCAAAAGGAGTTAGCGGCACCTGCCAATAGCCTTTTAGAAGATCTAGTTTAGTAACAAATGTAGCTGAACCCACACTATCCATACAATCCTCTACACGAGGCAAAGGAAACAAATCTGGGACGGTTTTTGCATTTAACTTGCGGTAGTCAGTAACAAACCTATATGAGCCATCAGGTTTATTTTCCAGTAAACATGGTGACCTCCAGGAACTGGTGCTGGGCTTTGCTAGGCCATGTTCTAAGATAACAATGGTGGCAATGGAAGCTAACATATCAAGCTAACGTTATCTTAAACAGTTTATTTAACTGCTGGAGCAGATTTAAACGATGATGCCTCACACTTAGATCGTTGTCGCTGGTTTCATCTTCACCCAATCACCCGTCGCATTTAGTAAAGTGAAGCCAAACTTTAGAGCGCGCTCATGTTCTTCTAGTCGGAATTTTGGAGTTCCGAGGAGAAAGCGAATGCACCATTAGTGAAACGGAAGCTAACAAATCAAGCTAACGCTATGTTAAACATTTTATTTACCTACCGGAGCAGATTAAGATGAGGATGTCTCACTTAGATTGTTGTCGCTGGTTTCACCATGCTGCTGTTTACAACTCGCTCGCAGCGACCGATGACATAACGCTCTTGCGCATGCGCAGCTGTCTAGGCAAGTTCTCGTTATGAAGGACGGGTACCGTAACGAGGCACTGTTTCAAATGAAGTGAATCGGTGCTCGTTCGGTACTGTGGAATTTGGTTGTTACCTTAAAAAGTACCGAATTCGGTACTCATCCCTAAACATTTATTTACTTTTTCGTTTTCCTCCGCCAGTCTCATAAATAACTGTGTCCTCCTGCAACGATCTCGAGGAGCAACAGACATCAATAACAACGCAATAAAAAGTCTGACGTGTTGTGTAAAAACTTCTATTTTTAGCACATTTTTAGGTACGACGTGTTGCTACCAGACGCACAGTGTGAGCTGAAACTGAGTGCTACAAACGGAAAAGTCGCACAGCGTTCGCAGAATATATAGCGGACCCCCGAGTCGGCTTGCAGAAGTGACATTTACACGTGGATGTTTCCTGGTCAGGTGCTGCAGCATGGTGGAATGTGGTGTTGTGGTAGGCTACCATCCTTTGACCCCTTTAAAGATTACAATTAATTTGTGGATCCATCTAATCTTCACCCTTCTCTCTCACACCCCCCTGAGCAGACCGTACCTCCAGTGGAGTGAGCACTACAAGTGAATTATCATTACTCCACTGATCCTCCTGTGGAGTACTTTTTGTGTATCCCGCTTGTGAATAAATCTTCTTTAAGTTAATCTGTTTGTCTCTGGGTCAGCTAATTTGAGTCCATCATTATTCATTATGACACAGTTTTAACTCACCACTGTGTGAGGGTTGTTTTGTTGACTTCTGGCAACTGTATGGTAGTCTCCTCCATGATTGTGATGTTGTTCAGGATGCACTCTCTAATGTGCTTGTAAGTACGAATGATGAGGGTCCACCTTGAAAATGTCACACCTTCCACTGTCTTTGGGTTTGGGTAAGCCATGCAGAGCTGGACAAAAAGGGCTTCAACAATCTGGTTGCAATCCGGCTACTGTCCAGGAATGCGTGCTCCAGAATAGAACCTAGGAGGACAAAAGTAAGAGAAATGGACTGAGGCAAGATCTGTAGAAGAATATGCATCAGTGGCTGAACAGCTGTGAGCAATATACCGTTTTGTCGACTCAACGCCTGGTGCAACGATTTTTTTTGTTGCTCTAAAATGGCCTTTGTTCAGGGTTGTTTGGTGGCGTGGTTAAAAAACGGTGCGCTCCTTTTTGTGTTCTGACAATCTTTTCCAAAGAGCGACAATGTTATTGGAGTCTTCAAGGGTGAGAGCCAGGCTGTGCTCTCTCAGACTGAAGAGTGCTTCAGTCAAATTCTGCACAGCTCTGAAACCTTATGTGTTGTTGGGGCTAACGGAGTCCTAAATGATGTTTGTCACGTATTTATAAGAAAAGAAATGGGCAAAAGTAGCCAAATCATATCTAACTTACCTGTCTCCTTGATGTCCCTGGAGCAGGTGTCATCAGAGTGGAAATCAGGCAGCCTTGATGGAGATGCAGCTAAACATAAATATCAAAACCTTTTATTAAACACACACACACACACACACACTTTCAGACACAGGTTCATAGAACAAAATTAATCAGTAACCTGGTTCTAAAGTCACTTATGTCATGTGACTTTACATAATAAAAGAATCCATCTTGACTTTCCCATCTATGTGATATTTGGGCATGAACATCACTCACTTTCTTTCATTGCATCCACAGGAGCATGTTTAACTTCTACAGATGCTATCTCTAGGAAGGGTTCAGATGCAGGTGATGTCAAGAAGTCATATGAACAGGCAGGTTGAGGAGTCTGGAGCATGGTTTCCAAAATGGGAACTGTCAGATCCACAAAATCCTCAGACTCTTCAAAGCCCTCATCTTCTGCCACAGCTACGTCCTCTGTCCCCAATGCTGCATTTGCCACTCTGCGGTCCTCAAGAACATCTCCTGTTTGGTCGTAGATATACTTGACCCCAATGTGTTTCCCTGAAAGCAATGAATCAAAAATTAACTTTAACTTTAATTAACGTTTGTTTAACTGTAAGTCACTGTCACGACACAATTTCAGCAAACAAACACATTGTTGACTTTTAATTAGCTAGCATGAAATATTAATCTAATCAGAGCTTGGTCAAAGCTGAACTTCGTCTCCTCTGACTCGTGCATCAGCTCAGGTAACACACCTGTGTACGCCTGTGGCCCTGTGTAATTCACACAGCTCTTCCCGAGAACTTCCTGTGACAGCTGGTTTGCAGCATGCCTCAGGAGGCCGCTTTAGGGGTGAGGCTCTGATCTCCCTTCTGCTGGCATGGTCTTCGTTCTACCTGGCCAGGCCATCCAACAGATACGCTTGAAAAAAGGTGTCACTTGCCAGCAGTGGCGGCTGGTGAAAAATATTTTTGTTGGGGCTGTGCTATTTTTTCTTTTAAACAAACTTGTGTTTTTTTGAGTTTTGTGCACAACTTCACTATTTCTTGAATTAAGCACAGCTCTTTTATTTCCTGTCTTACATTATTGGACAAAGGGATTAATCCACGTATGTCTGACTATTGGCACACTGCCTTGCGGACCAAGGTTGAAAAATACTGCATTAAATTGCACATAAAATAACATGACCATATATGGTCCACATCCACATTACTGTTTGTGAAACTAACAAACTGGAGAATTTAATCAGAATAATATTAAATAAACAAGTATGTACCTGATCTTTTGCATACTGTTGGTGAAGCTCTGGATGACCTCTGTGATGGAGACAGAGTCAATGTTCCTCTTCTGCAGCTGGTTGAACAGCATGTCCACATGTGGCATGATCTTGTGACACAGTGCCAGCAGAAAGCCGAAATCTTCTTCCAGCATTGTCACAAAGCCTCCTGCCTCTCTCTCAGTGACTGGATCAAAGTCATCCGAGTCTCTGATCATCTGGAAACATCTGAGGAGGTCATCCTTGTGCTCATACACTGTGTTGACAACTCTCTCTTGGACAAAATGTGCCGTTCTGATCCACTTCTTCATTGTGTTTATTCACTGCAAGCCTGCGTCCCTCGTCTTTAGCTGCATGGCTATGTTAGCTCTGCCTAGCATAGCTAGCTTCACCGTGTTGTCCATGTGTGACCGGGATAACTCATGTTTCTTCACCTTCTCAGAAAAATGTTTCATGTCCGTAACTCCTGACTCAATCCATGCCTCATCTGTCACAGTCGTTTGGAAAGCAAAATAACGCATTAGCGTGATTGCATCCAGCTAGCCAAGCCTTCCCGAAGCCTCGTGTGTACAGTTTACCTCTCTCCTCCTCCTGCTGGCTTATCTTTACGTCGGGCTGATCTGGTCCAAGCTCTTTGATATTAAGTTTTTCCACCATAGTTTTCCTCTTGAACGGATATTGGAGAAGAGACCGAACTGAATTCATTGGCTGCTGAGATCCGGTATCCATGCTGCTGCTGGTAGTAGGCGCACTGGCGTCCATGTTTGTTACGTCTGCGTGATGACCGTGACGAGTGAAGGCCAAAAACGTGCTGGAGTCGAGAATCTCCGAGTTCTACCGAGCACTAACGAAAGCCTTTGGCGGTAGCTCTATAGCCCATCATCATCAAAGCTGAGTCCACGTTTCTTCGGCTTCGTGAGGGGGCGGTCTCATGTAAAACCGAAACCATACATGGATGTAACATGGTCTGTCGTTCAAGAAACTGATTGGTTTATTTTGAAATTTCCGAGTCTGGCTTACTGATTGGACGATAGTACATTGTGTTTTGAATAAACTTCAATCTAATTGGGAGTTTTTTTCCACGTGATGTTTTCCATCCCGCCGATTGGCTCACAGTTTGGCTATATATGTGTCATTTGAACTGCATCTAACGTCTTTTTTAGTAAGACTTCTCTGAGTGCACACGTACGTTTGTTTGGATCTTTACCTGTTGCGTTTCTTGTTCATTTGTTTTAGTATGTTTGTTTATTTTTAAGCATTTTTAGTTGTTTTCATCTTGTTCACTTCTTGTCATGGTGAGTAATGAATGCTTTGATAAATAACTTCTTGTCATGGTGAGTAATGAATGCTTTGATAAATAACTTCTTGTCATGGTGAGTAAGGAATGCTTTGATAAATAATTTCTTGTGCAGATCTTTAAGCAAGCAGTTTTATTATTCCTGTGATTTAATTTGGAACCGAGTAAAGCTAACTGGTTGGATGGTGTGGATTCAGTTACACAGAGAGTGAAAGTGTTTGCACAGTGCGCTAAGCTGCCTATCTTTTTTGTTGAGAGATCAGCAGTGTTTGGATCCACAAAGTGTGACTACTTTGATAGTGGAAACTGTGTTTATGGCTTATTTTTGTGCATTTAAAGTTCAACCGCCATTGATAGTTGTTAAAAGTTGTTAAACCTGTGCATATGAAACAAAAAAATAACGCTTTTTGTTATCGATTTATTGTGAAATAACGGAAGGTGTGCTTGCTCCTTTTCCTGTTGAGCGGTTGTGATTTATGTCGATTGAGTGCGTAAGTGCTCCGTGTGTCTCCGCACTGACGCAGAAGAATGTAACGGTTTCAATATTGATTGCTGAAGTATGTTACAAAGTCGTAGACATATTCGTTTTGTGGGTCATTTTTGTCACGTTTTATTTAATAGTCAATACTTGAACATTTTTCTGCATAGCAATAAAGACGTAAATGCTACATGTGCGTTTGAGAAGCAATGGCCCATCCGCCATTTTGAGTGGGTGTTTCAGTCTTCAAATGCAAGGGAACTTGTCCGTCTAACGAATGCAATGTGTTGAATGGCTTCCCATTAAACATGGCTCTGTTTCCGTCATTTTGGGTGGGTTTTTTAACTTCAACGATGTGAGTGGGAACCCATCTAAGATGGCGGTCAGCTGCTACGTCATTTCTTCCTTCAGTCGTGTAGATCAGGGATTCCCAAAGTGTGGTGCGTGCGCGAGCTGCCGCTAGGGGGTGCGCGAGGTGAAAAGTGTAATGGCTGCAGAGCTCAGAGAAGTCATATCGGTATCGCAAAATATTTTTATGCCAGTTTAAATTACAATTTCAGAGGTCATTCTAAAATATTATGGATCATGATAAGGATCTATTGGAGATCTAACCCAACTTTTGGACTGCTCTGCCAGTCACTGTGGCTCAAGCTGAGAGGGGCTTTTCAAAACTTGATCAAGTCATACCTGAGGTCACCTATGTTTCAGGGGCGGCTGACTAACCTGGCTCTGATTAGTATCAATCACTCAGTAGGGGAGCAGATTTCATATGATGACATTATTGATGACTTTGCATGAAGGTTAGGTTTTAATTTTAGTTTGTGTTTTCTGTTCTAAGTGCAATGCTGTAGTGATTATCTTTAGTTTGTTATGTGTGAAATATTTTTGCTATTTAGTAGGACTGCACGATATTAGGAAAACCTGCGATATTCGATAACAGTGCTTAATTTTGCGATACCGATATTACTCACGCTAAATGAACAAATACTAAAGTATGCAGTGTTGATGTCGCCTGGCGTGTGACGTTTGCTCTGGGTTCAAAGCAAACAAAAACTAATGCATGAATTCCATTACAGCATACCATTTTTATTGAAAAAATATGCAGCTGCACCTGCTACTGTATTATCAGCAAAACAACAAACTGCATGCATGCAGTTTCTCAGTGACTTTAAAACATCTCCTCCACCATAAAACTTTTTCTGAAGCTCCAAATACAGAAACACATCCTTACCAGGGTTTTTGAATAATTAAAAAAAAAAAAAAAACAGAAAATAAGTTTAACTGTTAAATAATAGCCAACATCACTTAAATGCAACAGCAAATTCTCTCATAGCTACTGAGCATTTTCTCCACTTATGTGGTTATGATATAAGGCTGTTACTGTAATTGGGAAGTGAACTGTGCTGGGCCAAACTAGGAGAATATTAAGATTTTCTGAGGGAAAGAGAAAAACAATTGTCTACCTTTCAGAAGAGGAACTGGCGAAAAACTACATGGAAAATATTTGAAAACTTTGTTTTTAACCCCAAATTGAACAAGTTTACCTAGATCTCAAAAAGCAGCTCAGATGATGAAACTGCAACTATGATTCTGATAACAAGCTAACAAATTGAACTAGCTCCTCTAAGATAAGCGGCTAGCAGAGCTTCTGACTGACAGTTTATGTGCAGCAGCAAATCAACTATCCTGATTAACAAGGTTATAAAAGCTCATAAATGAAAAATCACTTTGATGTGTGGGGGAACTTTTCCAGGCCCTCTTTAGCAGGGTGGGACTGGGAGGAGAGTGCTGTAGCCTTTTAGCTGGAAGCTAACCGGAGCCTGGGGCTAACGGTGGGTTGGTTCACAGGCACGTGTCGGAGTCAACCCGGTTATTATCAGCTGCTTAACGACACCGAGCGGACTCACGTTCACGTTTGAAAGCAGCGCTGATTCCAGAAACCTCAGCACAAAGTGAGTTTGTTAATCTGAGCCAGCATGACGAACAAGGGAAGCGAGCGTCAGCGGAAAGCGGGGGGCGGAGCAGAGCAGAGATAGTGGAATTTTGGGGTAAGGGTCTATGTAGGGGGCGGGCGTATTACGTGAATGGACCTGTCTGATTGGCTGCATATCAGAAGGGCTACATTTGATTGGTCAAATAATACTTCCGCTTAAAAAACAGAGCTGGTTTACAAAAAGTTGATGTATGACACGGATGGAAATGTTTGAACCAAACATTTATCGCCGTTTTTGACGTCCTTTGCGGTAGGCCTATCGCACGTCCTGTTATTGCGATGACGATAATTTTTCGATACATTGTGCAGCCCTACTATTTAGAATATTTATTATATATTATGTTCATATATTGTTAATATTTAGTTAGTTTAGTTGTTTTTGTATTTTTGATTCTATATATTTTGATACAGTATATAATGTATATTGCTTTACATTCTGACAACTTCATAGTAATTAATGTAAATATGTGCAACTTAGAAAAATGAATGTTCAATAGTCGTTCTAATAAAACATGCCTGTTTGCAGAAAACATGCATGTGTTTGTGCAGGTGGGGTAGTGTGGTGGTGGTGGTGGTGGGGGGGGGGCTCAAAGGGGGACTCGCCCGGGGAGTAATTCCATGTAGAACTGCCACTGGGAACAAGCACAATTCAGCCAAAGTTTCATCATCAGGGAACATTTTCTAAGTGACAAGTCTCCCTGAGAGACCGGGTTTGGAAAACTCTCGCTTCAGTGGAAGGAATCTTCCTGCATGGTTCTGCAACATTCTCCAAGCCCCTCTCCACATCTTCAGCTTGCTGTGCACCTTATGTACATGCTGACAGTGAGCTGCACTGAGCGATGTCCAGCTCAGATGTTCAGAAGGGAATCTTTTCTTGAGTGATTTAGCAACATCTGCGATTTGCTAAACGAATAAAGTGTCAGTTTGTCTGCGTGCGTCGGAGTAATTCTTTCTTTCTCCGTCAAAATAAACGGCCAAATACGGGAACTGTCCGGTCAACACAAGCCCTGCTTTTAACTGTTCTGTTTTCTTGTGAAAATAGATAAAATTAAACTTGATTAACACCAGAGGCAGGCACACTGCGCCGTTATCTCTGTCACTGTAAATAAGGGAAAAACAAAATGATCGGATCCTTTTCTGACCTTCCCCACCTACAAAGTTTTATTACAACAATCAAACGTGACAGAGCCTGGATTTGTATTCTGAACAGTCTAAACATGTTTTAAAAAGTAACGTATGACAAAAGTGGCACCTGCTCAGTAAAACCACCAACAGAGTGAAAAATATCAAAATATTGTAGGCAGAGACGGGCTACAACTTCTGGATCCACTTTATATAAATCGTTTTATTGATTATCGTTTTATGAAAGATAGCTTTGACGTACACGAGCGACCAGTACCAGCTGCTGTCTGACGGTTTTGTGTTCTGGGGCAGCGGCTGGATCTCTGGGACTTGGAGCTCTCTTAGTCTCCTACACATCTTTGGGGCAGATCTGTGGCCCCCCACACTCTATTAGACGCTCTTATAGAGAAACCTTACATAAACAAGCGCTTGTACACACACAGGTGCTCACATGGTGCTCTCATAAGTATGGACTTGGGCACGTTCAACACATGTCTTAAGGCTGTTGTTGCCACTAAATGCACTATGATTTATTATTATCGTGTGATTGTATTTCTTCAAGTTGACACAGTGATGGCTTGCTCCTGTTGTGTTGTGTGTCCCATTTTTTCTCTTCTTTCTCTTTCTGCAGGCCTAGAAGCAGACTCTTGTTCATTATTGTTTATTTTTGTTGGACCCCTCCCCCCTATCTCCCCCCACCTTTTGTCTTTGTCTTTATCTTTCACCTCTGATTCCGTTGTCTGGTCGGAGTTACAAAGTATTCAAAAACAATAAAGTTTAAAGTATCAGACGTGACATTAGCTTTGATGCTCCACCTGAGAGTAAATCTGTAAGGCTTTTCACCAACATTCAGACATCAATTCTGTTTGCTTCACAGCCAGACAGGACACAGGGAAAAAATAATAATGTAATATTGTGAGTTTATTTTTAGTCATGCGAAGTTTAACGTAGAAATAAGTAAAACGTTATTAAAAGTTACAGTACTTAAAGCTAAACTGAGATTAAGTAAAATAATGTAAATACCATAGACTATTCAAAAGTTTGACTGATAACAAGGGGGTGTTTAAACTATTTAAGTAGCATTGTTTAAGACTAAATTAAAGAATATGTTGTGACTGAATATTTCCTACAATGCAGTTATAAATAAATGTTTTTTAGTACATGTGTTGTCGACTATTTGAATTAGTCTAAGCACTCTATATAGAATACAGCAGGTGTATGTGCACTTTCATAAGTGCAAGTAAGTACTAATAAAACTTGACATTTAATAACTTTTGATATTTTTAAACAATAGTTTGAAATTTGGCATGATTTAAAACTTCATTCTTGGTGTTTGATTAGATATTTTCATTTTTATATTATGATTCCTTGTTCAGGGGTTATCAGTAAAGTAGTAATAATTATAGTAATAATTATGTTAATGTATTTTGTCATAGATGTCACACACAAGTTATTGATTATTGCCCTTTAAATTAGATTATACTGTGATTAACTCATTTAAAGAGCAAGTTGCTCCCAAATCAACTTTTTTTTTCTGATAAACTATATAAATGTGTGTCTAATTGTGCTACAGAAATGCGTAGGCAATAGTTTTGCACTTTAGTGCATTTTAGATAAGATTTTAATTTTCTGCCTAAAACTGTCAGTGTTGTGCGGTTGTCAGATAAAAACTCTGCACTGCATTTGAATTTAAATCTGTCATAGCTATTGGCTAAGAGGTACACAGTGATGTTAGATGGTACATTTTGATGTCACAATGTTGTGAGTGTGTGTATTTGTTTGTGGCTCCACCCTCTCGGTCTGCTAGACAACAGCATTTGTTGCATTTTTCAAACAGGAAGTGGGAGTTGAATAAGAATGTGGCCATGGGTGACTTGCTCTTTAAAATGTAGGATTGTTTTTACAATTATATAAGTTTAGCAAATTGATGGTTGCATAAGATTCTAAAAGGCGTGTGTGTGTGTGTGTGTGTGTGTGTGTGTGTGTGTGTGTGAGAGAATGGTGTGAACCAGTTGTTTCTGCCAGTTGAATCTCTTGGATTTCCCTGCATGTGTAGCTCGGGGGTGACGATGGCTGAAGATATCGCGTTAGCATTCACACTTGTTCAATTTTCAATTTTAATTCTGGTGCCTGTTAGCAGCTGAAACACATCCTCACGTGCTTGTGGATATCATATATTCTATATGAAAACATGACTGTAATAATAAGTAAAGGTTATCAGCTGTAGCTTCAGTGTGGTAAGGAAACGTGACAAAAGAAAACAAAACACACTTCTCTTTATGGCCTATATTGTTGTCATCAACATAACGTGATTTACAGAATACATGTGACCAACTAACATTTCATGTTCTACCACCGGATGTTTGGATCAGAATATGAACCAATCAGATCTTAGATCATGTGAGAGCCAGGTGTTTCCCGTCATCCTCTAGATCAGTGGTTCCCAAACTTATTTAGCCGCGCACCCCCTTCTATGTCCGGACCACGTCGACGCACCCCCCCACACACACACACACATCAGGGCGTAGCTATATATATATCAGACGTCAAGCTAAACAGACAGGGTAAAAAAATATGATCGACCTTTTTCCCCCTCACTTTCATTTTTTAAATAGTAATTAATAAACATTCTATACCATTACAATTTCCTTCGATTTAATTTTAAATAAATATTTAGGGTGCTCAGGTAGCATATAAACAATGCAATTTAACGGTTTTCTTAAAGTAGGAACGTTTAACCTGTGCGGCCAGAGCGCTCTCCTTCCTTCTGCTCTGCGTAAACCTGAGCTGATCACTTGTGTGTAATCAAATGTCTATAGGGGACAAGATATAGCCATGAGGTTCACGTTTGCCTCAGAGCGACTTGCTGTTTTATGGTGTGGCTGAATCTGCGATCCGCTGCCACTCGGACAAGAATAACAAATGCTGCACCTTCCGAGTCACTGGCTGGAGCGGACCCAACTTTAATACGTCATCCCAAAATAGAAGCTAATATCTTAATTTGACCTGGAATGAAGAATGTTGTTATAAAACCTCTTAAAAGTTTTTATCACAGAGGAGTCAGAGCTCATTTCTGCCTTCAGTCTGACGGCGCGCCGCAGTTTGCGCAGCGTGCACTTATTGAATCTGTGTGTGTGTGTGTGTGCGCGCGCGGCACAGCTCCATGAAGCTTGGTTTATGCTTGACGCATTCACTTTCCGCTTGGTGATGCGGCTCGCGGATAGAACACGCTTCACAACTTGCAGCGTTTAAGTCACTGTGTCTCGTTATTGGTTCTATTTAAACCAACGTTGTAAAATTACTTCTGCCCAGCCCAGATGTGCTCCCTTGTGCACCCGTGAGCTGTGGTTCCGCTGGCACGCGTCTGACCTCTGACAGATGCATTCTGAACTTCAGATCTTCAGCGCGCTGTCAATAGCCTGAATGGGAATCATTTCTTGTTATTTAGTTACATCCACAATGTTCTGTGTGTGAGGTTTACAATGTCAGAACACCTGCATGAGACAGGTGTTAATTACAATCTGCCAGAATGACTCACCACCTTCAGATTTCTCCAACACCGTTAAAAATGATCAAATACGGAACATATCGGCGTGCGCAGGCCAGAGTGTTGAAGCTCGGCGCATTGTTATTATGAAGTTAGGGCACATGTGGAGGACACACACACACACACACACAAATATACTTGTTTTCAATTACATTTATTGTGCCCACTTACTTTTTCTTTGGCCCACCCACAAATGAGTTTCTGGCAGCGCTAATGGTGACACCTGACAGACTTCTCTGAGCTCCGCAGCCATTACACTTTTCATCTCGCGCACCCCCTAGCGGCAGCTCGCGCACTTTGGGAATCCCTGCTCTAGGTTTTGCAGCCGAGGGAGAGCAACTGCAGCGCCTTGCTCCAAAATCTGCGGCCGCCTTGATCTCACAAGGTTATCGTTGCCTACGTATGCATGACGTCAGAGCAAGTCGGCGTCAATTCGGACACAAATCTAACCGGCATGCACTGCTCGCCGATCACCGCTGGTCTAATCTGCGCAGAACTGGCTCATCTCCAACACAGGCAACGGCTTGAGTACAGCAAAGCGGAGTTGGTGATGTACTGCGTTGTATGGCGGAAGTATGCGACGACTAGGGATGAGTACCGAATTCGGTACTTTTTAAGGTACCGACCGAATTCCATAGAACCGACCGAACACCGATTCACGTCAATTCAAACGGTGCCTCGTTTCGGTACTGCCAAGACAGTTGCGCATGCGCAAGAGCGTTATGTCGCCGGTCCCTGCGAGCCCGTTGTAAACAGAGCAAGCATGGTAGAAAGAACGCACGCTAAAGCTTGGGTCCACTTCACTAAATGTGGTGGATAACTGGGTGATGAAACTAGCGACAGACAACGATCTAAGTGAGACATCCTCATCTTAATCTGCTCCAGTAGGTAAATAAAATGTTTAAGATAACGTTACCTTGATTTGTTAGCTTCCGTTTCGCTAATGGTGCGTTCGCTTTCTCCTCGGAACTCCGAATTTCCGACTAGAAGAACATGAACGCGCTCTAAAGTTTGGCTTTACTTTACTAAATGCGACGGGTGATTGGGTGAAGGTAAAACCAGTGACAATTATCTAAGTTTGAGGCATCATCGTTTTAATCTGCTCCAGCAGCGAAATAAACTGTTAAAGATAACGTTAGCTTGATATGTTAGCTTCCATTGCCACCATTGTTATCAGCTAATGGTGCGTTCGCTTTCTCCTCGGAAATTCTAACTTCCCAGTAGGAAAAATCAAATGAAAAAGGACGGCAAAAGGAATGAAGATACACAGTAAATTTAGTTCACAGTAAAGATGTTTGCTTCAGTTTAATTATCAGCTTATAAAACTACAAGGACGATGTTAAAATACAAACTTGTATGTTATTTATCGTGATATTTATCAAATATGGTTATATATTGAGAAAAATATCTATTTAATTATAAAAGAGAATTAAAATAATAAACACTCAAAAGTATCGAAAATTGGTACCGTTAAGTACCGGTATCGACTCGTAGGTACCGGGAATTAGTACCGGATCGATTCAAATGTCAAAGGTACCCATCCCTAGCGACGGCAAAATCATGTTTTGTTGAGGGAACAAACAAATTAAAACTTGAATACGTTATTATGTTTGTGAATGTGTACAAAATAAAGGTTTATTACATTTAAAATGGTTCAGTTGTTATTTTGACTCATTTTGGCAGCTGACCAGCGGGGCCGATAGATTCTTGGCAGGGCCGGTAAATATTCAGAGTTACCGGCCCAGCTGGCTGGTTGGTTTTGAAGTTAATGTCCACCCCTGTACATTATGATGTCACAATGTTGTGAGTGTGTGTATTTGTCATCGACATTAACATATGTACAATGAGTTTCCATAGGCTCCAATAACAAGTTTTTGTACTAAAATGGGAGGTGGCCACCACCGCCATTTTGACCGTGTCACCGGTTCCGTCAAGGCCAGACAATTCCATAAAAGGGAAGAGAGGAGGAGCTGAGGGTGGGGCTGCAAGGCTGGGATCAACTCAAAATCTCGGAGCAGTTTCCAAGCCAGGCCGAGTCTCAGACTGAGGCTTTTCCACGGAGCTAGCTCTGTGGTCACGTGTGTCGGATGCTCATTAATTATACAGAATTTTAGTCTTTAAATACACTTAAACAGAAGAGTGAGAAAAAAATTCACCCCCTCAGAGTTGTCATGAGTGTAAACTAGATCATTTAAACCAAAAACATGTTTTGGTACCAGGCTGTAAACATGTTTATTTCTGCTGTGAAATTGGTATTTTTTAACATGGGAGTCAATGAGGATTTGCTCGCTTCTGACTCCAGCCCCTAGTGGATGAGGGTGGAACTGCAATTTTTGGTACTTCCGGGTTGGGACCGATTTTAGAGCCGCATTGTGGGGGCTTGGTATTTGTTTGTGGCTCCACCCTGTCGGTGTGCTAGGCAACAGCATTTGTTGCATTTTTCAAACAGGAAGTGGGAGTTGAGTAAGAACCTGGTCATGGGTGACTTGCTTTTTAAAATTTAGGATTGTTTTTACAATTATACAAGTTTAGCAAATTGATGGTTGCATAAGATTCTAAAAGGTGTGAGTGAGTGAGTGAGTCTAATTCTGTCTTTACTGAGTACAGACACATGATAACATAGAAATCCATAGTGTTTGTGTTGCTTTTCTAATAGTGCTGTCATGTATTTTATGTTTCAAACAGCATTCGCTATGCCTGGCAAAGAGTCCAAACGCAAGGCGGATGCTGCTAAGCGCAGCAATCGTCCAGCTCCGCCTATTCGTATCGGGATTCCAACGCACAGCAATGATGATGTTAATTGTATGTATTGCAGTATTATTTCGCAGAACAAATTATTGTAGTGTTTTGCAATTCATTTAATCTATACTGTATTTATGTAAGATGAAAAATTATTAGCCAAAAAGATTGTTAATTTTTGTGTGTGTGTTTTTGTTTTGTAAGTTTCTGGAACTGGCTTTCGTCATCGAGTTCGTCGTTGGCCGACCAGTGTGATTTCTAACAAAGCTCACAAGCTGGTCCTTCCAGATGAGATTCCTGACAAGAAAGTGAGTGTAATGTCCACAAATATTTAAAATGTAAATATAGATTTTCTTCCAATAATATCTAGCAGTACTCTGGGATTCTAAGGATACGGTCAGATGGTGTTGAAGCCGTTATCAGTTACAGTGCTGCAAACAGACTGAATCGGCTTCTTTTTGACATGTGCCTAAAGTCTACCAACTTTTGAATCTTAATAGAAAACCTAGTTGTGTTCATCTTCCTTTTTAGTCGGTGCTTCTCAATCTGTGATTTAGAACTTAAGCTGCTCAGTTATTTTTACATATCTTTATTTGTATTTATGTTGGTGTATTCTGTGATTAGTTTTACCATTTCATGTTTTATTGTTTGTAAACTTTGACTGTTTAATGTGATCTCTTTCTTCCTGAAAAGCATATTGCATTGCCGTTTGTATGAAATGTCATAGAAATACAGATTGTTTTATATTGAAATGTATGTATTAATTTTTCTAATTTAGTTCATCCTACTTGTTGGGGACTCCCACTTGAGGTCCGTGGCAGACGGCATAGTCCCTATGCCGGTTGGCGGCCTCGCTTTTGGTGTGATGTCCACTCCAGGAGCTTGTGCAGATCTTCTGCGCCTTGAGGTTTCACAGGCTGTGTTACCTCGGGAGCCTGATGCTGTTTGCGTCATGGCTCCTTCTAACAACCTTACGGCCAGCAGAACAGTTGAAGAGGCAGGGGATGCATTTGAGCGGTACCTTTTGGCTGTTCTCAGTCGCTGGCCTAAGGTGAGAGGCTGATTTGTGTAATTTTGAAGGTATGAGAAATGACAGTAAACGTACATCTTTAAAAATAATTGTATTCTTTCTTCTTCTTTTTTTTTTTATTTTTTTTTTAGGTTTTCTGTACCTCCATGATTCCCCGTTTAGTTGGTTCCTGGGAGCGTCAAGACCTGTTTCAGCAGGAGTACCACCGCAGATCGGCTAAGCTAGGTAAGTTGCAACATAATTAGATGAAACGGTAGTATTAACGACAAGCGTTATTGCTATTTACTCTTAGGTATCAAACAATCACAATGTATAACTTTACATGAATTTTTTCCTTCTGCTTCGAAGGTGTAAGTTATGTGCCGATCCACGATCACCTACCCAGGTACCGTCTTAAACTGTGGTGCCGTGATGGTGTAAGTATATTGCTTGGAAGAAAACAAGGTAAAGGTTCTTAAGTTTGAGATGATAAATTTGTATTTTCTTTTGTTCGTGTTTGTGGTTGCAGATCCACCTCAGTGATAATCACGGGATGCCTATACTCACGCAACTGATGTGGAATGCCTCCTATCAGTTCTTGGAGACACACGCACCAAAGCCACTGGTGCAGCACCAGGTGTCTCGTCCGCAGAAAGCGAGTATTGTGCCCCGTGTGGTTGTGAAGGGTGTGGAACGCATTCCACCTCCACGCCCTTCCGAATGGACGTTTGTGAGACCTAGCGGGAAGGTGAGAGACTTTATAAAGTATAAATATTGTAAAATGTTTATAATTTTAGGCAACTGGGCCAGTAATGCTTCTAAATGTGTTTTCTTTTATTTACCATTGCAGAGAAACCATTCAGGGGAATTTGAAAAGACTTCTAATTCCCCCAAGAAACGAGTGGTTGTTTCTAAGGTTTGTGAATGTTTTTGATTGATCTTTTTCAAAGAATTTTGATTAGATGATAATATGTGGTGAATTTTCTTCAATAGACTGATGACACTTCAGTGGCCTTGAAGGAGTGTTTCATCCCCTGAATCCCGTTAGGTTCTCACCTTCAATTCTGGCTGCCATGGACACGATTGCTCCAGCGGATGGTCCCACAGAATTACAGGTAACTTTAAAGCTAAAGTTTATTATTATCTTTTAATGTAATGTTGTTCCTGATGCTTGTAATATGGGCTGTCTGTATGGTATATTTGAAAGTATTGTACTTAACCGTATTATTTTCTGTTTGTAGACTACATCTGTGCGACATTTTAAGAAAGCAGCTAGGCGTGTCCAGCAGGAGGTTGATTCATTAAATTATCTGGCATACAAATACATTGTGGTGTTATTTTTCTTCACCGTTGTTGTTCTTGAATTATAGGTTGCATCCACACCTTGCATAAATCCTCTTGCAGACGTGGAGTCTGTTCGGTCTAGGAAGGAGGTAAGAAGCGTGTGTTTCAAATATAAAAACTAAACTAATCTTTATTGACGATGTATTGACCTTTAATTTCTTCTGTATAGGTGTTGGACTGTGACCAGCTGCCTTCACCCCACCATCAGGAGGCATCTGGTTGTCCGGGGTCTGTCTCTGGGTCTGTTGCTGCCCATGCTGTGATGCTTCCTTCTGGCCATCACGCGCATGCATCACCCAGAGGTCAGTCTGCTAACACCCCTTCTTGCGTGCGTTCACAGGT
Source organism: Nothobranchius furzeri (assembly GCF_043380555.1). Classification (NCBI taxonomy): domain Eukaryota; kingdom Metazoa; phylum Chordata; class Actinopteri; order Cyprinodontiformes; family Nothobranchiidae; genus Nothobranchius; species Nothobranchius furzeri. The sequence continues at coordinate 32,131,143 of NC_091756.1, forward strand.
TTTGCTGTCGTCTCTAGTTCCAGAGACAACTGTTCAAAATCCTGTTGTAAATAATTTTGATGAAGATAAAACAATTTTACACAACGATGATACAATTTTAGACTCTGTCCTAGGATCATTTCATCAGGGCGATGGGCGTTTTAAATATGGGGGAGTTCAGTGTGCAGCTATTACTGTTGTTGCTTTAACAAAGCACAAACAGAAGAGTGTTTTCTCTTGGGATTTTGCCGTGTTGGATAACGTTGTTGAGTTAGGAGATGAGCTGTACACAGATTTGCGCGACAACAAGAAGATTAGAGGTGGACATGAGTTTCTCTCTGTTCCAGACTTGCCAAAGGAAATTGACATGGAAGAACAGAGTTTTAAGCTTGTTTACGGGGATTTCGTTTTAGGAGATGTAGATGTAGCTGAAGGCGAGTTAATAGATGCTGGTGTGTACACTCCTCTCCTGGATGGATTGAAGAAGATGTGCACACAGCATGAAACTTGCATTATGACATTAAGTGGCAATACTTGTGCTATCATTTGTGATAATGGACGTTATGCTGTAGTAGATTCCCATGCACGCTCCGCAGACGGCATGGTAGACCCGACAGGACAGAGTGTAGTTCTGTACTTTGCGAACCTTGATAATGTTTTTCAACATTTTCAGAGGTTTGCTAGTGAACTGGTGGGATCTCAGAGGTTATTTGAGATCACTGGAGTGGATATTGTTCAGATGGACACATTTAAAAATGTATCTGAACAAACAGATGACATTGACATAAACCCTGTTATTTTTGTTAGTGATGCTAGTACTAAAGATTTTCATTTCAGTCCCGTTTCTACAGACGTGTCACAGGCGTTGAGTAAATGTCTGAATGTGAAGTCTGCGATGGTTGAATCATCTCCTGTTCCTTCATGTAGCACAAGTGTGGTTAACGTTGATGATGACAACAGTATTGTAAACAATGATACAATTTTAAGCTCACTTACAGGATCATTTAATCAGAGCGATGGGCGTTTTAAATATGGCGGCGTTCAGTGTGCAGCAATAAGTCTTGTTGCTTTAACTAAGCACAACATACAAAGTGTTTTTTCATGGGATTTTGCCATGTTAGACAATGTTGTTGTTTTGGGCGATGAGCTGTACACATATTTACGCGACAGTGATCTAATAAGTGCTGGGAATGTGTTTCTTTCTGTCCCAGAATTGCCAAAGGAAATCGTTATGGGCAAACAGACTTTTAAGTTGAATTATGGGGATTTTGTTTGTGGAAATGTAGATATCGTTGAAGGTGAACTTATAAATGCTGGAGTGTACACTAGTCTTTGGGATGGTTTGAATAAGATGTGTACACAATATGAAACATGTTTTTTTACACTTGGAGACAATACTTGCGCTTTACTTAGTGAAGATGGACATTATGCTATTGTTGATTCACATGCTCGTTCTGCAGATGGAATGGTTGACCCAAACGGTAAAAGTGTAATTCTATACTTTAGTAGTCTTGACAATGTTTTTAGATATATTCAGAGGTTTGCCAGTAAATTAAATGGAACTCAGAAGTTGTTTGAGATCAGTGGAGTTAACATTGTTCAGATGGACACATTGAAAAATGTTTCTGAACAAACAAGGTTGCCTCCAACAACAGGAAAGGAGGTTAGACGTGAAGAGTCATTTCCACTCTCGGAACCAAAAAAGTTACAGACAGATGACACCGACATAAACCCTGTTGTTTTTGTTAGTGATGTTAGCACTAAAGATTTTCATTTCAATCCCATTTCTAGGGACGTGTCTCAGGTGTTGAGTAAACGTCTGAATGTGAAGTCGGCAATGGTTGATGAATCATCTCGTGTGATTGGTGAATTGGGTGTACCATGCATGAATAAATCAATAGTGGCAGATGGAAACTGTTTTTTTAGAGCACTTAGTCAAGCTGTTTCTAGCACCCAGGAATATCATAGAAAAATCCGTCTTGCTTTGGTCAATCAGTTAAAAAAGAATCCTCAAATGTATCAAACCATTTTAAGAAGTGAGTATTCCTCGGTTTCGCAGTACCTCACCTCATCCAGGATGCAGTACGTTGGCAGTTGGGCAACTGAAGTGGAAATTCAAGCTGCTGCTGATTATTTTGGCATTAACATATTTACTTACTGTAATGATAAATGGCTTAAATATACATCCAACAGCATCTTTTCACAGCAGGCTGTTTATTTGGAGAATAGTAATGGTAACCATTATGAGACAGTGGTTTGTGTAAAACAACCTAACACAGGAACTTGTTATGGTTATTGTGGCCCTGTAAATAGTATTTCTGGTAGATACAATACTCGACATGCCCCTACAGAACATTTAAAATGTTCAGTAGAAACTGTCACACTTGAGCCGAGTTCCATAGATACAGATGGTGTTAGTGTTGTTCATTCAAATACTTTATTTACTCCTCTGTCTGCAGATTTTTGTAAAACTCTGTGTAATCGGTTGAAAATAGATTTTGAGAAACACAATTCTCAAGAATCCACATCAGGTGGGCCTTTAGGAAATGTGTGTAAGACAGAACATATTATTGAAGATGGTAACAGCTTTTTTAGAGCTGTAGCTCATGTAATTAGTGGGTCACAGAAGGGCCATCGTAAGATCAGACTCGCTGTTGTTTCTTATATGTCCAAAAATGCTGAAGAGTGTGAGAAGTTTCTGGGAAAAGAACATGCTTCTGTGTCAGAATACATAAAAAAGTCACAGATGAATTATGTCGGTCACTGTGCTACAGAAGTAGAATTTAGAACTACAGCCAGTGTTTTAGGATTACCCATATTTATCAACAATGGCACAGAGTGGGTCAAATATAGTTCTCAAACTGGTAATTTTGTCACTGAGGGACTATATTTGTCAAACTGTAATAATCATTTTGAGCCCGTTCTTTGCATAAGACTGGGTAATAAAGAAACATGTTTTGGGTTTTGTAAAGTTGATTCTTTGTCAGACAACGTAAACAAATGCAGAAGGTCAACTATGATGCAGTTAAATGCTGACCCAAACATGGAAAAGATGAAAACGAGGAAGAGTTTTTCCAGATATTTAAAGCAAAATAAGGCTTATGCAGAAGCCTCTAATTATAAAATGGTAAGTGCAGTTAAAGACAAAATAAAAAGTCAGAAGAAAAATGCATACAAGCAAAATGTTGCTTACAGAATGAAAAAGATCAGCACAACCAAATTTAAATACAAATTTCTTCTTGCACATAAAGAGAAAGTTAAACATAAGGCCAAACATAGGTCCATTTTCAACTATCATCATAACTTGGCTCATCGAGAAAAGCTTAAACAGATGAGTGTGTATAAGTACCATCAGAATTTGGCTCATCGAGAGAAGCTTAAACAGATGAGTGTGTATAAGTACCATCAGAATTTGGCTCATCGAGAGAAGCTTAAACAGATGAGTGTGTATAAGTACCATCAGAATTTGGCTCATCGAGAGAAGCTTAAACAGATGAGTGTGTATAAGTACCATCAGAATTTGGCTCATCGTGACAAAAAGAAAAAAATGAGTAAAAAGAAATACCTTAATATTGAGCATAAAACATGTTTAATAGAAAGTATCCAGCATAAAAGAAAGCTGATTAAAGTAAATTCACAAAACTTTAATTTTGTTGTAGATCAATTTTTAGAGAAGGTGAAAGATGGACCTGATTTTGTGTGTTGTGTCTGCTCACGGTTGTTGTTTAGACATCAGGTCTTAAATTGTAATCAAGAATACTATAGAAAAACCAAAGAAATGTCACTTATAGCAGATAAATGTATAAGTGACAATCATCTACACAAATGCAATGATGCCTGTAGATTACCTTGCAAATTGAATGTATGTAGAAATAAATTGATAATCTGTTACACGTGTCATTATAAAATTAGTAAATGTCAGATACCCCCAGAAAGTTCAATCAACAAGCTGACTGTTGATCCCATCCCACCTCAACTGGCATGTTTAAATACATTAGAGCAACATTTAATAGCGATGAATATACCCTTTATGAAAATGTTGGCTCTGCCCAAAGGTGGTCAGAATGGGATTCATGGTCCTGTCACTTGTGTACCTGCAAATATAGTGGAAACGTGCAGTTTGTTACCACGTACCAACATGGAGGGGTCTTTATTACCTGTAAAGTTAAAACGTAAATTGACATATAAAGGACACTATGATTATCAGTATGTTGACACACAGCATGTTCAGGAAGCTCTTCAGTATTTAAAACGTCATAATTTGCATTATAAAGATGTAGAGTTCAATGAGTCTTGGATTAACACATTTACTCAGGAAGATGAGTCGTCTGTCCTGCAAGAAGATAGTGGTTCTGGTAAAGATGAAGATACTTGCATAGATGGAGAAGATGAGTTATTGCATGACAGACAACAGCACTGTATGTTTCAGGACACCTGTCTCATGCCAGTAGATATAGGACAAGAAGCATTGGATCAGTATGTGGATAACATATTAAATGTAGCTCCAGGTGAAGGTAACAATCCAGTGAAATTGCTTTCAGATTTTACAAATGAAGCAAAAAGTTTTCCCGTCTTGTTTCCTTCAGGATCGAATACTTACTATGAAAGCAGACAATTTCGTTTGACTCTGAATCGGTATTTCAACAACAGGCTTCTTCATGTCGATGGTCGATTTGCTAACAATGTAGAATATATATTTTTTGCACAGTACATGTCTGAACTAGAGCAAGTTGTGTCCAAAGTTTCTATAGCTTTGCGTAAAGGTAAAAGCGGTGAATCTCAGAAGTTGGGTAATTTGATACAGGATCAGGATTCTTTAAATAAGCTGTTAGAGTTTGATGATGGCTACCGGTTTCTTAAACCAATTCGCGGCACACCTGCTTTTTGGCAATCTGCTCAGCGAGACCTCCTGGCTTGTGTAAAAATGTTGGGCAAACCTACTTGGTTCGCATCATTTTCGTCGGCAGATTTGAGGTGGACTAACCTTCTTTATAGTATTTTGAAACAGGAAGGCAGAACAGAGACAGTGGAACAGCTGGAGTGGGCTGATAAATGTGACCTCCTACGTAGGAATCCAGTAACTGCTGCCCGAATGTTTGATTTTAGATGGCATGTCTTCTTAAGGGAAGTGCTAATGTCTCCTGCCAATCCCATTGGTAAAATAGAAGATTATTATTATCGTGTTGAGTTCCAGCAGCGTGGTTCTCCTCACTGTCATTGCCTTTTCTGGGTTTCTGGTGCTCCCATTTTAGATAAGAACACAGATGAGGAGGTCATTGCATTTGTTGATGAATATGTCACATGTGAACTTCCTTCTGAAGACGATTCACTACATGAAGTCGTCTCATCTGTCCAGCAGCACTCCAAACGGCATTCAAAGACTTGTAGAAAGAAAAAAACTGTTTGTCGTTTTAATTTTCCACGGCCTGCATCTGTTAGAACTTTTATTAGTCGTGGTGAAAAGTATCAAGATGCAGTGAAGACTTGCAAGTGTGATAAAACAGATAGCACTGTACAGTGTGCCTGTGCGTCTCAAGATAAAGCTCGTAAACAAGAAATGGACAAAGAAGTAGCAAGTGCCATTTTAACTAAAGTAAAGACTGCTATTTCTAGTGAAGACTGTCCATATAACAGTGTAGAAGGTCTGTTTCAGGGCCTGGGTATCAGTCAGGAACTATTTGAGATGGCATATAAACGATTTTGTCGAAATACACATGTTGTTTTGAAAAGGGAAGTTAATGAAATCTGGATTAATCAGTATAGCAAGTTGCTGTTAAAAGCTTGGAATGCTAATCTTGATATCCAGTATTGCGTCGATGCTTATGCATGCTGTGTATACATAATATCTTACATGTCTAAAAGTGAACGGGAAATTGGCCTTCTGCTTGCTAATTCTCAAAGAGAAGCAGCCAAAGATGGTAATCTTAGTGCTAAAGAGGCCTTGAAGACTCTTGGTAATGTTTATCTTCATAATCGAGATGTTTGTGCGCAGGAAGCAGTCTACAGGCTAACTAACATGCATCTAAAGGAGTGTTCTAGGAAAGTTGTGTTTGTTCCCACTGGTGATAATATAGTGAAAATGAGTTTGCCTATTTCTGTTTTGAGGCAAAAAGCAGCATCACAGGATCTTACTTCAGATGACATGTGGATGACCGGATTAGTTGATCGTTATAAGAAGAGGCCAAATGATGATGTGTTCAATGATATGTGCCTGGCTACGTTTGCATCAGAATATCGTGTTTTGAGTAAAAACGAAAAATGTAGAAACCCTATAAAGTTAAGTAATGATTTAGGATTTGTTACAAAAAGAACTCGGACTAAACCAGCGGTTGTTCGTTACGCGCGTTTCTCTGAAACCAAAGACTCGGAGAAATTTTTTCAAAGCATGTTGCAGTTGTTTTTACCGTACCGCCATGATAGTCAACTTAAGCTTAACTGTGAAACTTTTGAGGAATTTTACAGAACTGGTTTAATTAGATTTTTTGATAGAACAAACCACTCGGTAAAGGCTGTTGTAGATTTAAATCGGAGTAAATTTGAGTTAGAATCTGATCATTTGGATGCTGTGAATAATATAGTCGGTGATGTAATGTTAGAAGATGCATGGTGTGAGTTGTGTCCGGCAGTTGAAATGGAACGTTTAGAGTGTGTTGAAATACTGAAAGAATCAGAACCGACAGTAAGTGACGAGGCAGAAGTAATCCCAGATTTGGCTCCATGTTCAAACCAAACTGCACATTTAGAGAAGAGAAACACGATGCGTAGAGGTGAAGGTCTGGCATTGATTAGGTCTTTAAATGAAAAACAGTTTTCTGTTTTTAATCAAATCAGGCAGTGGTGTGTAGATAAAGTTAATGGTAATAACCCTGAACCACTGCATGTTTTTGTTACAGGTGGGGCAGGCGTTGGGAAAAGTCATTTAATTCGAGCAATCGAGTATGAAACACAGAGATTACTGTCACCAAGCTGTAGACATCCTGATAATGCATGTGTAGTATTGACAGCTCCTACTGGGATTGCAGCATATAATTTAGGTGCAACAACAATCCACACTACACTGTCTATAGGAAAGGATGTGCGCTTACCGTACACTCCTCTGGGTGAAGAAAAACTAAATTCTTTACGTACAAAATATTGTGATTTGCAGCTTCTTATTATTGATGAAATATCAATGGTCGATCATAACCTGTTGTCCTATGTTCATGGTAGATTACGTCAGATTAAACAAACGGGTGACTTTTCACCTTTTGGAAATGTCAGTGTAGTGGCTGTTGGAGATTTCTTCCAGCTACCTCCTGTTAAAGGGAAGCCACTCTATTCTGATGGTGTAGGTAGCAACTTATGGTCAAGCCTATTTAAAGTTGTACAGTTAACTGAAGTCGTTAGACAGAAAGATGCTGTGTTTTCTGGACTGCTAAATAGAATCAGAACTCATACAAAAGGTACACCATTGTTACCTGAGGATTTAAAGGTTTTAAAAACTTGTGAAACAGGTGAGGCAAGCTCAGCATTGCACATATTTGCAACAAATAATCAAGTAAATAATCACAACATCCATCAGTTATGTCACGTTTGTCCTGATTACATATCAATTACAGCCAAAGATTATGTTAATGATAAAAGAACAGGCAAACTGAAGTTGTTGGAAGGGAATCATGCCAGAGCTTCTAATACTAACTTGTCAGAAGTGTTACAGTTGGGTAAGGGTGCGCGTGTAATGTTGTGTAAAAATGTGGATGTCATTGACGGTTTAGTAAACGGAATTTGTGGTACGTTGACGGAAATTGTAATTTTAGAAAATGACACCTTTCCTAAGAAAGTTTATGTTCAGTTTGATGACCATCGTGTCGGCTTGCAGAGGAGGAAAACCTCCCAGTCTCTGTCAGCAAATTTAGCTGGATCTACACCTATTGAACCCGAGGAGGAAAGAGCCACTGTTAAAGGTGGATTACGTCGACAATTTCCTCTTAAATTAGCTTGGGCGGTTACGGTTCATAAAGTTCAGGGACTCACTCTTGAAAACGCCGTTGTTAGTTTTAGGAAAATATTTGCACCAGGTCAAGCATATGTAGCACTTAGCCGTGTAACAAGTCTTTCAGGACTCACAATTCAGGACTTTGATGAAAAACGAATCTATTGTAAAGATGACATTACAGTTGCAGTTAGTAAAATGACCCCTTTTTTGACTCCAAACTCACAGTTCGACAGATTTAACTCTTCTGCATTCACTGTGTTTTTAATGAATGTCCAAAGTCTGAATCGACACGTTAAAGACTTAGCTTTCTGCACACAGCATTTGCAACCTAATTGCATTGCTGTCACAGAAACATGGGTATCTACAGACAGATCAGATGCAGTAAAGATTGATGGCTATAGTTTTTACAACTGCCCACGAGGTTTAGCTTATTCTAGTACTCATGAGTCTTTGATTGCTTTTCAAGAACAACAACATGGTGGTGTTGGCTTTTATACTGCAGATGGTGTGGCATTTAAAATGTTGCAGGCTCCAGACGTCAACTTGGAGAGTTTAGTGTATAGCTTTGTTAACTTACACATAGTACTTGGACTCATTTATCGACCTCCTCTTTATCCCCTTTCTTTGCTTAAAGTAAATTTAACAAAGTTGCTTGATTGGCTGGAGGTACAAAGTGAGACATTAGTACTAATGGGAGATTTTAATGATGACATTTTAAAATCATCAACAATATTAAAACTTTTGACTGACAGAGGCTATGCCCAAATAGTCAAACAGCCAACAACCGAGAAAGGCACTTTAATAGATCATGTCTATGTAAAATCCAACAAGTATATAACAGAAGCATCTGTTATTCCAACATATTTTAGTGATCATCAGGGCATCATGTGTGCTTTGACACGGCTTTAGTTTACCTCAAAAACAGCTTTGATTTGATCAACACCTAACTGCAGAATTTGTAATGTAAAGAGGTGTGTGTGTGTGTGTGTGTGTGTGTGTGTGTGTGTGTGTGTGTGTGTGTGTGTGTGTGTGTGATCAATTTTAGCTTTAACATTTACTAATATTTTACCTTTCCTTACATGAGCTATCTCTACTGAGAGCAAAATCAATTTCGTTGTACACCTATGCAATGACAATAGAACTTGTATATATATATCATACATATAGTCTGTCAGAACTTTTCTATATGAAATATATTGGATGTATTGTTTTTAAGCAGTGTACATGTTTCGATGCCGTTGAGAGGTTGTGTACACTCAGGACAACTTCGCTGCCGCGTTCCATGTGTGAGAGCAGGGGTTGCAGGACAATGTGCGCACAGGAGTGTAGCAAGATTTTTAAACTGTGGGTGCTGAAATTTCTCTGATGCATATAGGTGAGAAGTGTTACATTCGCAAAATATTTAGCTGTCATGAGAGCAACAAAGGGGGTAATAACGCGCGGAACGTTTTGGTGTCGTGCATTTGTCATGGCACTAGAATTTCGGGAGTGGTGCAGCACCACGCCTATGTAGGAAAAACCACTAACTGCTGCTGTATGCTTCACCATTTCTGTGATTTCAATTTTCATGTCCCCTACTGACCTAGTCAAAATAACATTGAGCCATTTCCCACCTTCTCTCAGCTCTAGAATGCTCTTTCCCCTTGTCCTCTGCATTAATCTCTCACCCACTTTTTAATCAAAACTAAAAACATATCTGTCCAGATCAGCAATTAATACACTAATTTTATTGTTGTAATGTGTGTGAGTGTGTGTGTGTGTGTGTGTGTGTATTTCATCTTCTTTGTTGCAAAATGTGTAGGATGTATTGGAAAGCTTTTAAACGTCTTTTTTAACATCAAAATTAAATGTGTTTAAAAGCTTTCTAAAGGTTTCGTTTCCTGCATTAAGATGGTATTTATTGAAATTAAACTGAAAACCTTTAGTACAATTGGCCTCTCATTCATCACTACTAAACGATGTAACAATTCAACACCAAATTATGCATAATGTTAAAAATTAAACTGGTGAATTTCATGCTGTTTTAATGCAGGGTTTGCTTTACCTGGTAAAATGCACAAAAAAGCAAAGGCAATGGTCTGGTCTCCCAATTGTGGGACAGGGTTCAAATCCCTGTGTTGCCCTGCTAATTGTGTTGATCACTGGAAAAAACTATTATTAAAAAAGGCAAAAAACAATAAACTTTAAGTTTAAAATCTTACTTGCTGCAATTCACCCTAGAACTAAACACATTTTGATTTCAAGGACAACTGATAAGATCACACCCATGGGCATTTCTAGCGTGCTTTTGTGAGTACTGAAGCACCCCTAAATTCATCTCTAGCACCCCTAAAGTTTAACATTTATTTATTTATTTTTACAATTTATGGTGATTTTTAAACACATATCTAAAACAATTGGACAAAACATTGTTTTACAAACAATAATATAGCAAATCTCCCCTGTCTCAAAAATGGTTTGATCGTGCTCACCTTTCCAGCCTCTACTCTGAGCCTTCCTGAGTGGCTGACATGCCATTAGGAACCACGTTTCTTTCTGTGGGACAGTCCTGAATTTACATTATTTTTCACAGGTCTTTGAATCTTGCATAAACTGATTGTGAGGCGAAAACCGCAGCTGTCAATCAAACTAGAAGGTGGGACTTTGACGCAGGTCTGGCCACTCACGAACCTCCATACCAAATGGTAACGTCAGAGTGATCCAGGACTCATGGGAGATGAGCGCAGTGGAGAAATGCTGTTACAATAAAGGCTGAAGGGTTAAACTTGCTCAGGTTCTTCAGTAATCACACAGGCTGGTGCTGAAGAAGCCCAATAATAAGCTAACACAGACAAGGTACTTGTGTTCTTTCATAGCCAAACCCTTTTGAATAGCATTTAACAGTTGAAAAATCTAATTAAATCCTTGATTATTTCTTCAGACATGTCTGAGGGAAAAAAATCAGAACATTAAATTTAAATCTTAACTTATGTCAGAGATCAAAGTCACTAATTGTTGTTTTCTCTCCTCTAAATTTCTACTGTAAGAGACTATTTGTCATTTTTGCTAAGCTACCATTCTGTTTTAGTTGTTTAAATTCTGGGGAAAAAAGACAATTTATCAAAAAAGTTTGGATTTATTTCAATGGGATGTTGATATTAGTGGAAAATTGTGAAACAATCAAATCATGCATATGTCATAAAAAGCAAACAATGTTTAAGGAAATGGTGCCATAGTGATTTAACTTGCTGAGCTAGTAAAAACATTTCCAGTGTTGTGTAATAAAATACAACAAGTTTGGCATGTTTGTGACTTTATTTGTTGATGTTGTTCAAGTTTTAATTCATCTAGATGTTGCTGTCTTTAATTCACGTAAAATCTCTTTGAGCTGTTATTGAGCGAATCAAAATCAATGTGGTGTAAATTGGTGTGAATCACACTGTATTATTTATCTAAAGCCAATTGTCTGTACAAATTATTACACTTTTAAAAGTTTGTAGGTAGCACTCTAGAGAAAATGGATCACATGCTTTAACAATTTTCACATAGTTCAGTTAGAGGCTGCATTTATAGGCGCTTACCAACTGCATAAGTTCCTAGAACCATCCCTCCAGTAAGAACATTTTCACATTGCATTCGCACAGCACTCAGAAACGTCTCACTACTAGGGCATACTCTATCTTTACCACACTGGTGATGTGATGTTCAGTCTCGGGCAAGTCGGAGGCTGTTTGTGGAAGTTACAGTCAAACGTAAGGTCACAGCGTCATGCCAGAAATCGCCATGCCCCTGCCTTTCTGAAAAGCTATCAGATCTGAATGGTCATTACAACATCAGGAAGACAGTACATGACCTTAGTGTCATCTTGACTAAATTAGAGGGAACAAATATGGGCATTTCACCATAAAACAGTTGACTTCCTGTAGTCAGGGGGCGGGGCTTAGGTGATGTCAGCTGTCCACATTGTCACTGTCTTCAGATGTGGTCAGTGATCACACAGACAAAGTATGAAATTGATCTGATCATGCACATGGGAGTTAAGTCAAATAAGGTAATGGCGACTGGTCAAAGTTTGAGGCTTAGCCACGCCCACACCTTTATACTTATTTAAAATCCGACGGTTGAATTTTTTCCTCTATGTCTTAAGAGTATATAGCAGAGGTTTGAAGGTGATCGGTGGAAAGGGCGAGGAGATATCATTCTCCTAATAACGTGTGCGAAAACCACTAAATTGAGTACTTGGACCAAAATGGCCGACCTCCTGTGCGACATTGTGCTTGGCTCCAAGAGACTTTTTTGTAGGTCCTGGTGCACTACATTAGTGTGCCAAATTTTGTGATCCTCAGTCAAAGCATGGCTTGGGGCTGACTGTTTTAATGGTCCTAGGGGGCGCTGTTTCAGAAAATAGGCCACGCCCACAAACTTCAGCTGTCCAATTCTATTAGGGGTCAGAGTAGGATCACTCATCAGAACTTGTATGGCGATGTCACAATGACTGAAGAAATGAGAGACAAACGTATTTCCATGTCGTGATGGCGAATTTCGCCATTCTCCCAAAGCCCCGCCTTTATTCGAAACCTGCCAGTACTATAGACCAAGTGACCTCAACTTGTCTGCTGCTATTCGCCACTGTTTGGTGGTGATTGGTTAAAAGGAGTCCAATAGGGAGCTGTGAAAAAAAGAGTGGCGTGGCGACAGGTCAAAGTTTGAGGCTTAGCCACGCCCACACCTTTATACTTATTTAAAATCCGACGGTTGAATTTTTTCATCTATGTCTTAAGAGTATGTAGCCGAAGTGTGAAGGCAATTGGTGAAAAGGGCGACGGAGCATCACTCTCCAAACAACGTGTGCGAAAACCACTAAATTGCGCACTTGGACCAAAATGGCCAACTTCCTGTGCGACAATGCACTTGGCTCCAAGAGACTTTTTTATAGGTCCTGAGACACCACATTAGTGTACCAAATTTCGTAATCCTCAGTCAAAGCATGGCTTGGGGCTGTCAGTTTTAATGGTCCTAGGGGGCGCTATTTCAGAAAATAGACCACGCCCACCGGAATTTCACATCAGATCTTTTGGGGGGCCAGACTAGGATCACTCACAAGAAGCTTCGTGGCGATATCTCTAGAAATGACGAAATGGGAGGCAAACGTAAGGCCTAAGCGGTACGCCTGAATTCGCCGTGCCGCCACAGCCCCGCCTTCTGCAGAAAACTCCCATAAAGTGAAGCCAAGCAACCCCAACTTGTCTTCAGTTACCCACTACAAATTTGGGGTGATTATTGGAAAGGGCGAATTTTGGAAAATTTCCCAGTAAAACTTGACCTTTTAAGTCCTGAGGGGGCGGGGCTTATGTGACATCATCAAACGACCATTCATTTGTCTTCGGAGGGCGATGACAATTGTCCACAGAACATTTCTTTAACTGTAATTCTTTCATTTATGAAATTATAGCAATTTGAATTTTTTTGGCGAGTGCTCGAACTTTGAGGCCTGGCCCCGCCCCTTCAGTATTTACGAAAAGTCAATTTTATTGTCTCATTTGAATCGTCCATCGCTTCTGTTCGATCTCGCACAATTTTTGAGACGATGGTGCGAAAAATGACCAAACTGTTCAACCAAATATAGACCCTAGAAATGGCCAAAACGGGGTCAAAATGGCCACTTTACTCCAAAATGGCCGACTTCCTGTTTGATATTGACCATGGTTGCAAGAGACTTTTCTGTGCGGACTGTTGAGTACTACAAGTATACCAAATTTCATAACTGTACGATAAACTAAGCTTTATGGAGAGGGGTATTTTTCACTTTCTAGGGGGCGCTGTTCAGTCACTTTTTGACGAACTTTCACATCGCCAGTGAAATACGTAAATTTCACGCACTTTCTATATTGGGCCAGAATTTGGTGACTTTTTGGATATGCTAAGACCCCCTAAAGGCCATTCAAAGACGCGGAAGAAAAAAGAATAATAATTAAAGCTGCAAGCAGCGTCGTTCGGCCCTCGCAGCGAAGCTGCTCGCCCTCTGTCCGCACCCCCTCCGCTCCATCCCCGACGCTCTCCAAACCCAGCTCCGCGCCGCTCCGTTCTGGCCGGCAGCCGGGGGCACCAGGGCACGTCTGGCACAACAGAAACATCAACCACCCCGACACCAGAAACCGTGAACGGCCTCCTCGTCCACACCTCACCCTGACTCAGCATCCCCTTTGAGCCCAGCATTACACGTCTCACCACTAGGAGATACTCTATCTTTACCACACTGGTGATGTGATGTTCAGTCTCGGGCAAATCGGAAGCTGTTTGTGGAAGTTACAGTCAAACGTAAGGTCACAGCGTCACGCCAGAATTTGCCATGGCATCAAAGACCCTCCCTTTCTGAACAGCTAGCAGATCTGAATGGTCATTACAACATCATGAAGACAGTGCATGACCTTAGTGTCATGTTGACTAAATTAGAGGGGACAAATATGGGCAGTTCACCATAAAATAGTAGACTTCCTGTAGTCAGGGGGCGGGGCTTAGGTGAAGTCAGCTGTCCACATTGTCGCTGTCTTCAGATGTAGTCAGTGATCACACAGACAAAGTTTGAATTTGATCTGATCATGCACATGGAAGTGATTAAGTCAAGTAACGTAATGGCGACTGGTCAATGTTTGAGGCTTAGCCACGCCCACACCTTTATACTTATTTAAAATCCGACGGTTGAATTTTTTCCTCTATGTCTTAAGAGTATATAGCAGGAGTTTGAAGGTGATCGGTGGAAAGGACGACGAGACGTCATTCTCCTAATAACGTGTGCGAAAACCACTAAATCGAGTACTTGGACCAAAATGGCTGACCTCCTGTGCGACATTGCGCTTGGCTCCAAGAGACTTTTTTGTAGGTCCTGAGACACTACATTAGTGTGCCAAATTTCGTGATCCTCAGTCCAAGCATGGCTTGGGGCTGACAGTTTTAATGGTCCTAGGGGGCGCTATTTCAGAAAATAGGCCACGCCCACAAACTTCAGCTGTCCAATTCTATTAGGGGTCAGATTAGGATCACTCATCAGAAATTGTGTGGCGATGTCACAATGATTGAAGAAATAAGAGACAAACGTATTTCCATGGCTTGATGGTGAAATTCGCCATGCTCCCAAAGCCCCGCCTTTATTCGAAACCTGCCAGTGCTATAGACCAAGTGACCTCAACTTGTCTGCTGCTATTTGCCAGTGATTGCTGGTGATTGGTTAAAAGGAGTCCAATAGGGAGCTGTGAAAAAAAGAGTGGCGTGGCGACAGATCAAAGTTTGAGGCTTAGCCACGCCCACACCTTTATACTTATTTAAAATCCGACGGTTGAATTTTTTCATCTATGTCTTAAGAGTGTATAAAAGATGTTTGGAGGTGATTGGTGAAAAGGGTGTTGGTGCAACACTCTCCAAACAACGTGTGCGAAAACCACTAAATCGAGTACTTGGACCAAAATGGCCGACTTCCTGTGCGACTTTGCACTTGGCTCCAAGAGACTTTTTTGTAGGTCCTGAGACAGCACATTAGTGTACCAAATTTCGTACTCCTCAGTCAAAGCATGGCTTGGGGCTGACAGTTTTAATGGTCCTAGGGGGCGCTATTTCAGAAAATAGGCCACGCCCACCAGATGTTGACATCTGATTCTTTTGGGGGCCGGACTAGGATCACTCCCAAGAGGTGTCGTGGCGATATCTCTAGAAATGACGAAATGGGAGGCAAACATATGTCCACGTCGGTACGCCTGACTTCGCCGCACCGCCACAGCCCCGCCTTCTGCAGAAAACTCTCATAAAGTGACGCCAAGCAACCCCAACTTGTCTTCAGTTACCTGCTACAAATCTGAGATGATTATTTGAAAGGGCGAATTTTGGAAAATTTCCCAGTAAAACTTGACCTTTTAAGTCCTGAGGGGGCGGGGCTTATGTGACATCACCAATCGACCATTCATTTGTCTTCGGGGGGCGATGACGATTGTCCTTAGAAATTGTTTTAACTGTAATTCTTTCATTTATGAAATTATAGCAATTTGAATTTTTTTGGCGAGTGCTCAAACTTTGAGGTCTGGCCCCGCCCCTTCAGTATTTACGAAAAGTCCATTTTATTTTCTCATTTGAATCGTCCATCGCTTCTGTTCGATAGTACACTATTTTTGAGACAATCGTGCGAAAATTGACCAAACTGTTCAACCAAATGTAGACCCTAGAAATGGCCAAAACGGCTAAAAATCTCCATTTCAACCCAAAATGGCCGACTTCCTGTTTGATATTGACCATGGTTGCAAGAGACTTTTCTGTGCGGACTGTTGAGTACTACAAGTAAACCAAATTTCATAACTGTACGATAAACTAAGCTTTATGGAGAGGGGTATTTTTCACTTTCTAGAGGGCGCTGTTCAGCCACTTTTTTATGAACTTTTACATCGCCAGTGAAATACGTAAATTTCACGCACTTTCTATATTGGGCCAGAATTTGGTGACTTTTTGGATATGCTAAGACCCCCTAAAGGCCACCCAAAGACGCGGAAGAAAAAAAAAAATAATAATAATAATAAATAATAATAATAAACGGAGCAGATACAATAGGCCTTCGCAGCTTCACTGCTCGGGCCTAATAAGAAGAAACGGAGCAGATACAATAGGCCTTCGCAGCTTCACTGCTCGGGCCTAATTAAAGCTGCAAGCAGCGTCGTTCGGCCCTCGCAGCTCCGCGCCGCTCCGGTCTGGACGGCAGCCCGGGGCACCAGTGCACGTCTGACAGAACAGAAACGTCAACCACCCCGACACCAGAAACCGCGAATGGCCTCCTAGTCTGCACCTCACCCTGACTCAGCATCCCCTCTGAGCTCACCATTAAATTGAATATTAAGATTACGGCGTTACGCCAGAATTCGCCATGGCATCAAAGCCCCTCCCTTTCTGGAAAGCTATCAGATCTGAATGGTCATTACAGCATCATGAAGACAGTGCATGACCTTAGGGTCATGTTGACTAAATTAGAGGGGACAAATATGGGCATTTCAGCATAAAAAATAAATTCCTGTAGTCAGGGGGCGGGGCTTAGGTGATGTCAGCTGTCCACATTGTCATTGTTTACAGATATGGTCAATGATCACACAGACAAAGTTCGAAAAAGATCTGATCATGCACATGGGAGTTATTAAGTCAAGTAAAGTAATGGCGAAAGGTCAACGTTTGAGGCTTAGCCACGCCCACACCTTTCAACTTTTGAAAAATCCGACGGTTGAATTTTTTCCCCTATGTCTTAAGAGTGTATTGCAGAAGTTTGAAGGTGATTGGTGAAAAGGGCGACGGAGCATCACTCTCCAAACAATGTGTGCGAAAACCACTAAATCACGTACTTGCACCAAAATGGCCGACTTCCTGTGCGACTTTACGCTTGGCTCCAAGAGACTTTTTTGTAGGTCCTGAGACCCCACATTAGTGTACCAAATTTCGTAATCCTCAGTCAAAGCATGGCTTGGGGCTGAAAGTTTTAATGGCTCTAGGGGGCGCTATTTAAGAATATAGGCCACGCCCACAAACTTCAGCTGTCTATTTCTCTTGGAGCTCAGACTAGGATCACTCACCAGAAGTTTCGTAGCAATATCACGATAACTGAAGAAATGAGACAAACGTATTTCCATGGCGTGATGGCGATTTTCGCCATGGTCCCAAAGCCCCGCCTTTTTTCAAAACCTGCCAGTACTGGAGACCAAGTAACCTCAACTTGTCTACTGCTGTTTGCCACAGAATCCTGGTGATTGGGTAAAAGGAGTCCAGTAGGGAGCTGTGAAAAAAAGAGTAGCGTGGCGACAGGTCAAAGTTTGAGGCTTAGCCACGCCCACACCTTTCAACTTTTGAAAAATCCGACGGTTAAATTTTTTCCCCTATGTCTTAAGGGTATATAGCAGAAGTTTGAAGGAGATTGGTGAAAAGGGCGACGGAGCATCACTCTCCAAACAACGTGTGCGAAAACCACTAAATCGCGTACTTGATCCAAAATGGCCGACTTCCTGTGCGACTTTGAACTTGACTCCAAGAGACTTTTTTGTAGGTCCTGAGACACCACATTAGTGTACCAAATTTCGTAATCCTCAGTCAAAGCATGGCTTGGGGCTAATAGTTTAAATGGTCCTAGGGGGCGCTATTTCAAAACATAGGCCACGCCCACAAAATTCAGCTGTCTATTTCTCTTGGAGCTCAGACTAGGATCACTCACCAGAAGTTTCGTAGCAATATCACGATAACTGAAGAAATGAGAGACAAACGTATTTCCATGGCGTGATGGCGATTTTCGCCATGGTCCCAAAGCCCCGCCTTTTTTCAAAACCTGCCAGTACTGGAGACCAAGTAACCTCAACTTGTCTACTGCTGTTTGCCACAGAATCCTGGTGATTGGGTAAAAGGAGTCCAGTAGGGAGCTGTGAAAAAAAGAGTAGCGTGGCGACAGGTCAAAGTTTGAGGCTTAGCCACGCCCACACCTTTCAACTTTTGAAAAATCCGACGGTTGAATTTTTTCCCCTATGTCTTAAGGGTATATAGCAGAAGTTTGAAGGAGATTGGTGAAAAGGGCGACGGAGCATCACTCTCCAAACAACGTGTGCGAAAACCACTAAATCGCGTACTTGATCCAAAATGGCCGACTTCCTGTGCGACTTTGAACTTGACTCCAAGAGACTTTTTTGTAGGTCCTGAGACACCACATTAGTGTACCAAATTTCGTAATCCTCAGTCAAAGCATGGCTTGGGGCTAATAGTTTTAATGGTCCTAGGGGGCGCTATTTCAGAAAATAGGCCACGCCCACCAGATGTTCACATCAGATCTTTTGGGGGGCCGGACTAGGATCACTCACAAGAAGTTTCGTGACGATATCTTTGGAAATGACGAAATGGGAGGCAAACGTAAGGCCAAGGCGGTACGCCTGAATTCGCCGCGCCACCACAGCCCCGCCCTCTGCCGAAAACTCCCATAAAGTGACGCCAAGCAACCCCCACTTGTCTTGAGTTACCAGCTACAAATTTGTGGTGATTAAGTGAAATGGGGCAATTTGGGACCTTTCACAGTAAAACTTGATCTTTTTGGTCCTGAGGGGGCGGGGCTTGTGTGATGTCATCATCCGACCTTTCAATTTACTTTGTGGGTGGATGACGAATGACCACAGAAAGTTTGGTAACTCTATTCCATTCAGTTATGAAGTTATAGCAATTTAAATATTTTTGGCGAGTAGTCAAACTTCGAGGCCTGGCTCCGCCCCTTCAACATATACGAAAACTCAGAATCCTTATCTCATTTTGTTCGCCCATCCCTTCTGAGCAATTTTACACAATTTTTGAGACGATCGTGCGAAAAATGATCGAGCAATCCAATCAGAAACGGACCCTAAAAACGGCAAAAACGGCAAAAAATCGCCATTTCAACCCAAAATGGCCGACTTCCTGTTTGATATTGACCATGGTTGCAAGAGACTTTTCTGTGCGGACTGTTGAGTACTACAAGTGTACCAAATTTCATAACTGTACGATAAACTAAGCTTTATGGAGAGGGGTTTTTTTCACTTTGTAGGGGGCGCTGTTCAGCCATTTTCTTTGCGATTTTTTTGGGACCTTTAAAATATCAAATTTTTCACCAGGCCTGACAAGTGTGCAAAATATTGTGAGTTTTGGGGTATGTTAAGGTCCCCAAAAAGCTGTTCAAAGGGGGCACGGAATAACAAAAAATAATTAAAGCTGCAAGCAGCGTCGTTCGGCCCTCGCAGCTCCGCGCCGCTCCGGTCTGCCGTCGCACCAGTGCACGTCTGACAGAACAGAAACGTCAACCACCCCGACACCAGAAACCGCGAATGGCCTCCTAGTCTGCACCTCACCCTGACTCAGCATCCCCTCTGAGCTCACCATTAAATTGAATATTAAGATTACGGCGTTACGCCAGAATTCGCCATGGCATCAAAGCCCCTCCCTTTCTGGAAAGCTATCAGATCTGAATGGTCATTACAGCATCATGAAGACAGTGCATGACCTTAGGGTCATGTTGACTAAATTAGAGGGGACAAATATGGGCATTTCAGCATAAAAAATAAATTCCTGTAGTCAGGGGGCGGGGCTTAGGTGATGTCAGCTGTCCACATTGTCATTGTTTACAGATATGGTCAATGATCACACAGACAAAGTTCGAAAAAGATCTGATCATGCACATGGGAGTTATTAAGTCAAGTAAAGTAATGGCGAAAGGTCAACGTTTGAGGCTTAGCCACGCCCACACCTTTCAACTTTTGAAAAATCCGACGGTTGAATTTTTTCCCCTATGTCTTAAGAGTGTATTGCAGAAGTTTGAAGGTGATTGGTGAAAAGGGCGACGGAGCATCACTCTCCAAACAATGTGTGCGAAAACCACTAAATCACGTACTTGCACCAAAATGGCCGACTTCCTGTGCGACTTTACGCTTGGCTCCAAGAGACTTTTTTGTAGGTCCTGAGACCCCACATTAGTGTACCAAATTTCGTAATCCTCAGTCAAAGCATGGCTTGGGGCTGAAAGTTTTAATGGCTCTAGGGGGCGCTATTTAAGAATATAGGCCACGCCCACAAACTTCAGCTGTCTATTTCTCTTGGAGCTCAGACTAGGATCACTCACCAGAAGTTTCGTAGCAATATCACGATAACTGAAGAAATGAGACAAACGTATTTCCATGGCGTGATGGCGATTTTCGCCATGGTCCCAAAGCCCCGCCTTTTTTCAAAACCTGCCAGTACTGGAGACCAAGTAACCTCAACTTGTCTACTGCTGTTTGCCACAGAATCCTGGTGATTGGGTAAAAGGAGTCCAGTAGGGAGCTGTGAAAAAAAGAGTAGCGTGGCGACAGGTCAAAGTTTGAGGCTTAGCCACGCCCACACCTTTCAACTTTTGAAAAATCCGACGGTTAAATTTTTTCCCCTATGTCTTAAGGGTATATAGCAGAAGTTTGAAGGAGATTGGTGAAAAGGGCGACGGAGCATCACTCTCCAAACAACGTGTGCGAAAACCACTAAATCGCGTACTTGATCCAAAATGGCCGACTTCCTGTGCGACTTTGAACTTGACTCCAAGAGACTTTTTTGTAGGTCCTGAGACACCACATTAGTGTACCAAATTTCGTAATCCTCAGTCAAAGCATGGCTTGGGGCTAATAGTTTAAATGGTCCTAGGGGGCGCTATTTCAAAACATAGGCCACGCCCACAAAATTCAGCTGTCTATTTCTCTTGGAGCTCAGACTAGGATCACTCACCAGAAGTTTCGTAGCAATATCACGATAACTGAAGAAATGAGAGACAAACGTATTTCCATGGCGTGATGGCGATTTTCGCCATGGTCCCAAAGCCCCGCCTTTTTTCAAAACCTGCCAGTACTGGAGACCAAGTAACCTCAACTTGTCTACTGCTGTTTGCCACAGAATCCTGGTGATTGGGTAAAAGGAGTCCAGTAGGGAGCTGTGAAAAAAAGAGTAGCGTGGCGACAGGTCAAAGTTTGAGGCTTAGCCACGCCCACACCTTTCAACTTTTGAAAAATCCGACGGTTGAATTTTTTCCCCTATGTCTTAAGGGTATATAGCAGAAGTTTGAAGGAGATTGGTGAAAAGGGCGACGGAGCATCACTCTCCAAACAACGTGTGCGAAAACCACTAAATCGCGTACTTGATCCAAAATGGCCGACTTCCTGTGCGACTTTGAACTTGACTCCAAGAGACTTTTTTGTAGGTCCTGAGACACCACATTAGTGTACCAAATTTCGTAATCCTCAGTCAAAGCATGGCTTGGGGCTAATAGTTTTAATGGTCCTAGGGGGCGCTATTTCAGAAAATAGGCCACGCCCACCAGATGTTCACATCAGATCTTTTGGGGGGCCGGACTAGGATCACTCACAAGAAGTTTCGTGACGATATCTTTGGAAATGACGAAATGGGAGGCAAACGTAAGGCCAAGGCGGTACGCCTGAATTCGCCGCGCCACCACAGCCCCGCCCTCTGCCGAAAACTCCCATAAAGTGACGCCAAGCAACCCCCACTTGTCTTGAGTTACCAGCTACAAATTTGTGGTGATTAAGTGAAATGGGGCAATTTGGGACCTTTCACAGTAAAACTTGATCTTTTTGGTCCTGAGGGGGCGGGGCTTGTGTGATGTCATCATCCGACCTTTCAATTTACTTTGTGGGTGGATGACGAATGACCACAGAAAGTTTGGTAACTCTATTCCATTCAGTTATGAAGTTATAGCAATTTAAATATTTTTGGCGAGTAGTCAAACTTCGAGGCCTGGCTCCGCCCCTTCAACATATACGAAAACTCAGAATCCTTATCTCATTTTGTTCGCCCATCCCTTCTGAGCAATTTTACACAATTTTTGAGACGATCGTGCGAAAAATGATCGAGCAATCCAATCAGAAACGGACCCTAAAAACGGCAAAAACGGCAAAAAATCGCCATTTCAACCCAAAATGGCCGACTTCCTGTTTGATATTGACCATGGTTGCAAGAGACTTTTCTGTGCGGACTGTTGAGTACTACAAGTGTACCAAATTTCATAACTGTACGATAAACTAAGCTTTATGGAGAGGGGTTTTTTTCACTTTGTAGGGGGCGCTGTTCAGCCATTTTCTTTGCGATTTTTTTGGGACCTTTAAAATATCAAATTTTTCACCAGGCCTGACAAGTGTGCAAAATATTGTGAGTTTTGGGGTATGTTAAGGTCCCCAAAAAGCTGTTCAAAGGGGGCACGGAATAACAAAAAATAATAATAATCAGAGCAAAAACAAGAGGCCTTCGCAGCGCTTTCGCTGCTCGGGCCTAATTAAAGCTGCAAGCAGCGTCGTTCGGCCCTCGCAGCTCTGCGCCGCTCCGGCCTGGCCGGCAGCCCGGGGCACCAGGGCACGTCCGCAGAACACAAACGTCGACCACCCCAACACCAGAAACTGCTAACGGCCACCTTGTCCGCAACTCACCCTGACTCAGCATCCCCTTTGAGCCCACCATTATATTTTATGTCTCACCACTAGGGAATCCTCTATCTTTACCACACTGGTGGTGTGATGACAGTGACCAACTTTAATGCTATTCTGACCATGTTTTTTAAAGTTATCGAAGGATAACGTTATCTAGGTGGCGCTGTGACCAACTACAGAAAAGTCCCACTGAGGTCAGCTTTGGTGACATTATATAACATTCACCAACCGTTTGTGCCTCATTGGCTAAAGGGCATGATTGTTCATTGCCATATTCAGTTTCGGGCAAATCGGAGGCCGTTTGTGGAAGTTACAGTCAAATGTAAGGTCATGGCGTCACGCCAGCATTCACCATGGCATCAAAGCCCCTCCCTTTCTGGAAAGCTATCAGATCTGAATGGTCTTTAAAACATCATGAAGACACTGTATGACCTGAGTGTCATTTTCATTAAATTAGAGGGGACAAATATGGGCATTTCACCATAAAACAATAGACTTCCTGTTGTCAGGGGGCGGAGCTTAGGTGATGTCAGCTGTCCACATTGTCGTTGTCTTGAGATGTGGTCAGTGATCACACAGACAAAGTTTGAATTAGATCTGATCATGCACATGGGAGTTATTAAGTCAAGTAATGGCATGGCGAAAGGTCAAAGTTTGAGGCTTAGCCACGCCCACACCTTTATACTTATTTAAAATCCGACGGTTGAATTTTTTCCCCTTTGACTTAAAAGTACATAGCATAAGTTTGAAGGTGATCGGTGTAAAGGGCAACGGGCCATCAATGTCCAAACAACGTGTGCGAAAACCACTAAATCGAGTACTTGGACCAAAATGGCCGACCTCCTGTGCGAAATTACGCTTGGCTCCAAGAGACTTTTTTGTAGGGCCAGAGACCCTACATGAGTGTACCAATTTTCGTAATCCTCAGTCAAACCTTGTCTTGGGGCTGACAGTTTTAATGGTCCTAGGGGGCGCTATTTCAGAATATAGGCCACGCCCACAAATCTCAGATGCCCATTTCTATTGGGGGTCGGACTAGGATCACTCACCAGACATTTTGTGGCGATGTCACGATAATTGAAGAAATGAGAGGCAAACGTATTGCCATGGCGTGATGGCGAATTTCGCCATGCTCCCAAAGCCCCGCCTTTTTTCAAAACCTGCCAGTACTGTAGACCAAGTGACCTCAACTTGTCAGCTGCTATTTACCAGAGATTCCAGGTGATTGGGTAAAAGGAGTCCAATAGGGAGCTGTGAAAAAAAGAGTGGCGTGGCGAAAGGTCAAAGTTTGAGGCTTAGCCACGCCCACACCTTTATACTTATTTAAAATCCGACGGTTGAATTTTTTCCTCTATGTCTTAAGAGTATATAGCAGAAGCTCGAAGGCGATTGGTGAAAAGGGCGACGGAGCATCACTCTCCAAACAACGTGTGTGAAAACCACTAAATCGCGCACTTGGACCAAAATGGCCGACTTCCTGTGCGACTTTGCACTTGGCTCCAAGAGACTTTTTTGTAGGTCCTGAGACACCACATTAGTGTACCAAATTTCGTAATCCTCAGTCAAAGCATGGCTTGGGGCTGACAGTTTTAATGGTCCTAGGGGGCGCTAATACAGAAAATAGGCCACGCCCACAAACTTAAGCTGACCTTTTCTATTGGGGGTCAGACTAGGATCACTCACAACAATGGTCGAGGTGATATCACGATAAATGAAGAAATGAGAGGCAAACGTATTTCCATGGCGTGATGGCGAATTTCGCCATGCTCCCAAAGCCCCGCCTTTTTGCAAAACCTTCCAGTACTGGAGACCAAGTGACCTCAACTTGCCTGCTGCTATTTACCAGAGATTCCTGGTGATTGGGTAAAAGGAGTCCAATAAGGAGCTGTGAAAAAAAGAGTGGCGTGGCGAAAGGTCAAAGTTTGAGGCTTAGCCACGCCCACACCTTTATACTTATTTAAAATCCGACGGTTGAATTTTTTCCTCTATGTCTTAAGACTATATAGCAGAAGTTTGAAAGTGATTGGTGAAAAGGGCGACGGAGTATCACTCTCCAAACAACGTGTGTGAAAACCACTAAATCGCGCACTTGGACCAAAATGGCCGACTTCCTGTGCGACTTTGCACTTGGCTTCAAGAGACTTTTTTGTAGGTCCTGAGACACCACATTAGTGTACCAAATTTCGTAATCCTCAGTCAAAGCATGGCTTGGGGCTGACAGTTTTAATGGTCCTAGGGGGCGCTATTTCAGAAAATAGGCCACGCCCACCAGATGTTCACATCAGATCTTTTGGGGGGCCGGACTAGGATCACTCACAAGAAGTTTCGTGACGATATCTTTGGAAATGACGAAATGGGAGGCAAACGTAAGGCCAAGGCGGTACGCCTGAATTCGCCGCGCCGCCACAGCCCCGCCCTCTGCCGAAAACTCCCATAAAGTGACGCCAAGCAACCCCCACTTGTCTTGAGTTACCAGCTACAAATTTGTGGTGATTAAGTGAAATGGGGCAATTTGGGACCTTTCACAGTAAAACTTTATCTTTTTGGTCCTGAGGGGGCGGGGCTTGTGTGATGTCATCATCCGACCTTTCAATTTACTTTGTGGGTGGATGACGAATGACCACAGAAAGTTTGGTAACTCTATTCCATTCAGTTATGAAGTTATAGCAATTTAAATATTTTTGGCGAGTAGTCAAACTTCGAGGCCTGGCTCCGCCCCTTCAACATATACGAAAACTCAGAATCCTTATCTCATTTTGTTCGCCCATCCCTTCTGAGCAATTTTACACAATTTTTGAGACGATCGTGCGAAAAATGATCGAGCAATCCAATCAGAAACGGACCCTAAAAACGGCAAAAACGGCAAAAAATCGCCATTTCAACCCAAAATGGCCGACTTCCTGTTTGATATTGACCATGGTTGCAAGAGACTTTTCTGTGCGGACTGTTGAGTACTACAAGTGTACCAAATTTCATAACTGTACGATAAACTAAGCTTTATGGAGAGGGGTTTTTTTCACTTTGTAGGGGGCGCTGTTCAGCCATTTTCTTTGCGATTTTTTTGGGACCTTTAAAATATCAAATTTTTCACCAGGCCTGACAAGTGTGCAAAATATTGTGAGTTTTGGGGTATGTTAAGGTCCCCAAAAAGCTGTTCAAAGGGGGCACGGAATAACAAAAAATAATAATAATCAGAGCAAAAACAAGAGGCCTTCGCAGCGCTTTCGCTGCTCGGGCCTAATTAAAGCTGCAAGCAGCGTCGTTCGGCCCTCGCAGCTCCGCGCCGCTCCGGTCTGCCGTCGCACCAGTGCACGTCTGACAGAACAGAAACGTCAACCACCCCGACACCAGAAACCGCGAATGGCCTCCTAGTCTGCACCTCACCCTGACTCAGCATCCCCTCTGAGCTCACCATTAAATTGAATATTAAGATTACGGCGTTACGCCAGAATTCGCCATGGCATCAAAGCCCCTCCCTTTCTGGAAAGCTATCAGATCTGAATGGTCATTACAGCATCATGAAGACAGTGCATGACCTTAGGGTCATGTTGACTAAATTAGAGGGGACAAATATGGGCATTTCAGCATAAAAAATAAATTCCTGTAGTCAGGGGGCGGGGCTTAGGTGATGTCAGCTGTCCACATTGTCATTGTTTACAGATATGGTCAATGATCACACAGACAAAGTTCGAAAAAGATCTGATCATGCACATGGGAGTTATTAAGTCAAGTAAAGTAATGGCGAAAGGTCAACGTTTGAGGCTTAGCCACGCCCACACCTTTCAACTTTTGAAAAATCCGACGGTTGAATTTTTTCCCCTATGTCTTAAGAGTGTATTGCAGAAGTTTGAAGGTGATTGGTGAAAAGGGCGACGGAGCATCACTCTCCAAACAATGTGTGCGAAAACCACTAAATCACGTACTTGCACCAAAATGGCCGACTTCCTGTGCGACTTTACGCTTGGCTCCAAGAGACTTTTTTGTAGGTCCTGAGACCCCACATTAGTGTACCAAATTTCGTAATCCTCAGTCAAAGCATGGCTTGGGGCTGAAAGTTTTAATGGCTCTAGGGGGCGCTATTTAAGAATATAGGCCACGCCCACAAACTTCAGCTGTCTATTTCTCTTGGAGCTCAGACTAGGATCACTCACCAGAAGTTTCGTAGCAATATCACGATAACTGAAGAAATGAGACAAACGTATTTCCATGGCGTGATGGCGATTTTCGCCATGGTCCCAAAGCCCCGCCTTTTTTCAAAACCTGCCAGTACTGGAGACCAAGTAACCTCAACTTGTCTACTGCTGTTTGCCACAGAATCCTGGTGATTGGGTAAAAGGAGTCCAGTAGGGAGCTGTGAAAAAAAGAGTAGCGTGGCGACAGGTCAAAGTTTGAGGCTTAGCCACGCCCACACCTTTCAACTTTTGAAAAATCCGACGGTTAAATTTTTTCCCCTATGTCTTAAGGGTATATAGCAGAAGTTTGAAGGAGATTGGTGAAAAGGGCGACGGAGCATCACTCTCCAAACAACGTGTGCGAAAACCACTAAATCGCGTACTTGATCCAAAATGGCCGACTTCCTGTGCGACTTTGAACTTGACTCCAAGAGACTTTTTTGTAGGTCCTGAGACACCACATTAGTGTACCAAATTTCGTAATCCTCAGTCAAAGCATGGCTTGGGGCTAATAGTTTAAATGGTCCTAGGGGGCGCTATTTCAAAACATAGGCCACGCCCACAAAATTCAGCTGTCTATTTCTCTTGGAGCTCAGACTAGGATCACTCACCAGAAGTTTCGTAGCAATATCACGATAACTGAAGAAATGAGAGACAAACGTATTTCCATGGCGTGATGGCGATTTTCGCCATGGTCCCAAAGCCCCGCCTTTTTTCAAAACCTGCCAGTACTGGAGACCAAGTAACCTCAACTTGTCTACTGCTGTTTGCCACAGAATCCTGGTGATTGGGTAAAAGGAGTCCAGTAGGGAGCTGTGAAAAAAAGAGTAGCGTGGCGACAGGTCAAAGTTTGAGGCTTAGCCACGCCCACACCTTTCAACTTTTGAAAAATCCGACGGTTGAATTTTTTCCCCTATGTCTTAAGGGTATATAGCAGAAGTTTGAAGGAGATTGGTGAAAAGGGCGACGGAGCATCACTCTCCAAACAACGTGTGCGAAAACCACTAAATCGCGTACTTGATCCAAAATGGCCGACTTCCTGTGCGACTTTGAACTTGACTCCAAGAGACTTTTTTGTAGGTCCTGAGACACCACATTAGTGTACCAAATTTCGTAATCCTCAGTCAAAGCATGGCTTGGGGCTAATAGTTTTAATGGTCCTAGGGGGCGCTATTTCAGAAAATAGGCCACGCCCACCAGATGTTCACATCAGATCTTTTGGGGGGCCGGACTAGGATCACTCACAAGAAGTTTCGTGACGATATCTTTGGAAATGACGAAATGGGAGGCAAACGTAAGGCCAAGGCGGTACGCCTGAATTCGCCGCGCCACCACAGCCCCGCCCTCTGCCGAAAACTCCCATAAAGTGACGCCAAGCAACCCCCACTTGTCTTGAGTTACCAGCTACAAATTTGTGGTGATTAAGTGAAATGGGGCAATTTGGGACCTTTCACAGTAAAACTTGATCTTTTTGGTCCTGAGGGGGCGGGGCTTGTGTGATGTCATCATCCGACCTTTCAATTTACTTTGTGGGTGGATGACGAATGACCACAGAAAGTTTGGTAACTCTATTCCATTCAGTTATGAAGTTATAGCAATTTAAATATTTTTGGCGAGTAGTCAAACTTCGAGGCCTGGCTCCGCCCCTTCAACATATACGAAAACTCAGAATCCTTATCTCATTTTGTTCGCCCATCCCTTCTGAGCAATTTTACACAATTTTTGAGACGATCGTGCGAAAAATGATCGAGCAATCCAATCAGAAACGGACCCTAAAAACGGCAAAAACGGCAAAAAATCGCCATTTCAACCCAAAATGGCCGACTTCCTGTTTGATATTGACCATGGTTGCAAGAGACTTTTCTGTGCGGACTGTTGAGTACTACAAGTGTACCAAATTTCATAACTGTACGATAAACTAAGCTTTATGGAGAGGGGTTTTTTTCACTTTGTAGGGGGCGCTGTTCAGCCATTTTCTTTGCGATTTTTTTGGGACCTTTAAAATATCAAATTTTTCACCAGGCCTGACAAGTGTGCAAAATATTGTGAGTTTTGGGGTATGTTAAGGTCCCCAAAAAGCTGTTCAAAGGGGGCACGGAATAACAAAAAATAATTAAAGCTGCAAGCAGCGTCGTTCGGCCCTCGCAGCTCCGCGCCGCTCCGGCCTGGCCGGCAGCCCGGGGCACCAGGGCACGTCCCCGGAACAGAAAGTCCACCACCCCGACACCAGAAACCGCTAACGGTCACCTTGTCCGCACCTCACCATGACTCAGCATCCCCTCTGAGCTTACCATTGAATTACACGTCTCACCACTAGGGCATACTCTATCTTTACCACACTGATGGTGTGATGACAGTGACCAACTTTAATGCTATTCTGACCATGTTTTTTTAAGTCATCGAAGGTTAAAGATATCTAGGGGGCGCTGTGACCAACTACAGAAAAGTCCCATTGAGGTCAGCGTTGGTTGACAAAGATGGTTTTCTGTTATTTTGGCATCAATCGGACGTTGTGTGCGTTATCTAAAGCCAGTGAGTGAAAGGGGCGGAGCTACAGGGATTTGAACCAACAACTCAATCAATGTGTTTGGTGCAGTCACGTGATGTCACAAGCCAAGTATAATGCCATTCTGACCTTGTCTTTAGAAGTTAATAAAGTTTGAACCCATCTAGGAGGCGCTGTGACCATTTACAACAAAATGCCATAGAGGTCATCTTTGGTCATCAAAGATGGTTTTCTGTTAATTTGGCATCAATCAAACGTTGCATGGGTCATCTAGAGACAAAAAGCTGTAAGTGGGTGGAGTTAAAGTGAATTGAACAAGTGAGCACATACATGTGTTTATTGCAGTTGTGTGATGACTCCCACAAAGTTTGATATAGTTTGGAGCGTTTTTGCAGAAGTTACAAAGGTTTTATGTATCTAGGGGGCGCTGTCTCAAATTTAGGAATTAATCAATGAAGAAGTTTATAGGTTGATAACAGTCATTTGTGTGCAGTTTGGTGTGAATTGCATCATGCATGTGTTATTCAGGGCCTAATATCTATCAGGGGGCGGAGCTAAAGGGATATCAACCAATTACCACAGGATTGTGTTGGGTGCCTTTGTGTGATGACACATAGCAAGTTTGGTGCAGTAACGACCTGGTCTGTAGGAGTTATTACAGTTTCAATGGTGTGTAGGGGGCGCTGTGGTGACAACATACAAATCTGACCAACTGTTTGTGTCTCATTCGATAAAGGGCATCATTGTTGATTGTCATGTTCAGTCTCGTGCAGATGGGAGGCTGTTTGTGGAAATTACGATCAAACGTAAGGTCACGGCGTCATGCCAGAATTCGCTATGGCATCAAAGCCCCTCCCTTTCTGGAAAGTTATCAGATCAGAATGGTCATTACAACATCATGAAGACAGTGCATGACCTTAGTGTCATGTTGACTAGATTAGGGGGGACAAATATGGGCATTTCACCATAAAACAATAGACTTCCTGTTGTCAGGGGGCGGGGCTTAGGTGTTGTCAGCTGTCCACAATGACGTTGCCTTGAGATGTGGTCAGTGATCACACAGACAAAGTTTGATATAGATCTGATCGTGCACATGGGAGTTATTAAGTCAAGTAATGTAATGGCGAAAGGTCAAAGTTTGAGGCTTAGCCACGCCCACACCTTTATACTTATTTAAAATCCGACGGTTGAATTTTTTCCTCTATGTCTTAAGAGGATATAGCAGAAGTTTGAAGGCGATTGGTGAAAAGGGCGATGGAGCATCACTCTCCAAACAACGTGTGCGAAAACCACTAAATCGAGTACTTGGACCAAAATGGCCGACTTCCTGTGCGACTTTGCACTTGGCTCCAAGAGACTTTTTTGTAGGTCCTGAGACACCACATTAGTGGACCAAATTTCGTAATCCTCAGTCAAAGCATGGCTTGGGGCTGACAGTTTTAATGGTCCTAGGGGGCGCTAATTCAGAAAATAGGCCACTCCCACAAACTTAAACTGACCATTTCTATTGGGGGTCAGACTAGGATCACTCACAACAAATTTTGAGGCGATCTCACGATAAATGAAGAAATGAGAGGCAAACGTATTTCCATGGCGTGATGGCGAATTTCGCCATGCTCCCAAAGCCCCGCCTTTTTTCAAAACCTTCCAGTACTGGAGACCAAGTGACCTCAACTTGTCTGCTGCTATTTACCAGAGATTCCTGGTGATTGGGTAAAAGGAGTCCAATAGGGAGCTGTGAAAAAAAGAGTGTTATGGCGAAAGGTCAAAGTTTGAGGCTTAGCCACGCCCACACCTTTATACTTATTTAAAATCCGACGGTTGAATCTTTTCCTCTTTGTCTTAAGAGTATATAGCAGAAGTTTGAAGGCGATTGGTGAAAAGGGCGAAGGAGCATCACTCTCCAAACAACGTGTGCGAAAACCACTAAATCGCGTACTTGGACCAAAATGGCCGACTTCCTGTGCAATTTTGTGCTTGGCTCCAAGAGACTTTTTTGTAGGTCCTGGGACACCACATTAGTGTACCAAATTTCGTAATCCTCAGTGAAAGCATGGCTTGGGGCTAATAGTTTAAATGGTCCTAGGGGGCGCTATTTCAGAAATTAGGCCACGCCCACATATTTCAGGTGTCTATGTCTCTTTGGGGTCAGACTAGGATCACTCACCAGAAGTTTCGTAACAATATCACGATAAATGAAGAAATGAGAGGCAAACGTATTTCCATGGCGTGATGGCGATTTTCGACATGCTCCCAAAGCCACGCCTTTTTTTGAAACCTTCCAGTACTGGATACCAAGTGACCTCAAGTTGTCTACTGCTATTTGCCAGAGACTCCTGCCGATTGGGTAAAAGGAGTCCAGTAGGGAGCTGTGAAAAAAAGAGTGGCGCGGCGACAGGTCAAAGTTTGAGGCTTAGCCACGCCCACACCTTTCAACTTTTGAAAAATCCGACGGTTGAATTTTTTCCCCTATGCCTTAAGAGTATATAGCAGAAGTTTGAAGGCGATTGGTGAAAATGGCGACGGAGCATCACTCTCCAAACAACGTGTGCGAAAACCACTAAATTGCGTACTTGGACCAAAATGGCCGACTTCCTGTGCAACTTTGCACTTGGCTCCAAGAGACTTTTTTGTAGGTCCTGAGACACCACATTAGTGTACCAAATTTCGTAATCCTCAGTCAAAGCATGGCTTGGGGCTGACAGTTTTAATGGTCCTAGGGGGCGCTATTTCAGAAAATAGGCCACGCCCACCGGATGTTCACATCAGATCTTTTGAGGGGCCGGACTAGGATCACTCACAACAAGTTTCGTGACGATATCTTTAGAAATGACGAAATGGAAGGCAAACGTAAGGCCATGGCGGTACGCCTGACTTCGCCGCGCCGCCACAGCCCCGCCTTCTGCCGAAAACTCCCATAAAGTGACGCCAAGCAACCTCCACTTGTCTTGAGTTACCAGCTACAAGTTTGTGGCGATTAAGTGAAATGGGGCAATTTGGGACCTTTCACAGTAAAACTTGACCTTTTTGGTCCTGAGGGGGCGGGGCTTGTGTGATGTCATCATCCGACCATTCACTTTACTTTGTGGCTGGATGACGAATGACCACAGAAAGTTTGGTAATTCTATTCCTTTCAGTTATTAAGTTATAGCAATTTTAAATTTTTTGGCGAGTAGTCAAACTTCGAGGCCTGGCCCCGCCCCTTCAACATATACGAAAACTCAGAATCCTTGTCTCATTTTGTTCGCCCATTCCTTCTGAGCAATTTTACACAAGTTTTGAGACGATCGTGCGAAAAATGATCGAGCAATCCAATCAGAAACGGACCCTAAAAACGGCAAAAACGGCTAAAAATCGCCATTTCAACCCAAAATGGCCGACTTCCTGTTTGATATTGACCATGCTTGCAAGAGACTTTTCTGTGCGGACTGTTGAGTTCTACAAGTGTACCAAATTTCATAACTGTACGATAAACTAAGCTTTATGGAGAGGGTTTTTTTTCATTTTGTAGGGGGCGCTGTTCAGCCATTTTCTTTGCGATTTTTTTGGGACCTTTAAAATATCAAATTTTTCACCAGGCCTGAGGAGTTTGCAAAATATTGTGAGTTTTGGGGTATGTTAAGGTCCCCAAAAAGCCGTTCAAAGGGGGCACGGAATAACAAAAAATAATAATAATCAGAGCAAAAACAAGAGGCCTTCGCAGCGCTTTCGCTGCTCGGGCCTAATTAAAGCTGCAAGCAGCGTCGTTCGGCCCTCGCAGCTCCGCGCCGCTCCGGTCTGCCGTCGCACCAGTGCACGTCTGACAGAACAGAAACGTCAACCACCCCGACACCAGAAACCGCGAATGGCCTCCTAGTCTGCACCTCACCCTGACTCAGCATCCCCTCTGAGCTCACCATTAAATTGAATATTAAGATTACGGCGTTACGCCAGAATTCGCCATGGCATCAAAGCCCCTCCCTTTCTGGAAAGCTATCAGATCTGAATGGTCATTACAGCATCATGAAGACAGTGCATGACCTTAGGGTCATGTTGACTAAATTAGAGGGGACAAATATGGGCATTTCAGCATAAAAAATAAATTCCTGTAGTCAGGGGGCGGGGCTTAGGTGATGTCAGCTGTCCACATTGTCATTGTTTACAGATATGGTCAATGATCACACAGACAAAGTTCGAAAAAGATCTGATCATGCACATGGGAGTTATTAAGTCAAGTAAAGTAATGGCGAAAGGTCAACGTTTGAGGCTTAGCCACGCCCACACCTTTCAACTTTTGAAAAATCCGACGGTTGAATTTTTTCCCCTATGTCTTAAGAGTGTATTGCAGAAGTTTGAAGGTGATTGGTGAAAAGGGCGACGGAGCATCACTCTCCAAACAATGTGTGCGAAAACCACTAAATCACGTACTTGCACCAAAATGGCCGACTTCCTGTGCGACTTTGTCCTTGGCTCCAAGAGACTTTTTTGTAGGTCCTGAGACCCCACATTAGTGTACCAAATTTCGTAATCCTCAGTCAAAGCATGGCTTGGGGCTGAAAGTTTTAATGGCTCTAGGGGGCGCTATTTAAGAATATAGGCCACGCCCACAAACTTCAGCTGTCTATTTCTCTTGGAGCTCAGACTAGGATCACTCACCAGAAGTTTCGTAGCAATATCACGATAACTGAAGAAATGAGACAAACGTATTTCCATGGCGTGATGGCGATTTTCGCCATGGTCCCAAAGCCCCGCCTTTTTTCAAAACCTGCCAGTACTGGAGACCAAGTAACCTCAACTTGTCTACTGCTGTTTGCCACAGAATCCTGGTGATTGGGTAAAAGGAGTCCAGTAGGGAGCTGTGAAAAAAAGAGTAGCGTGGCGACAGGTCAAAGTTTGAGGCTTAGCCACGCCCACACCTTTCAACTTTTGAAAAATCCGACGGTTAAATTTTTCCCCTATGTCTTAAGGGTATATAGCAGAAGTTTGAAGGAGATTGGTGAAAAGGGCGACGGAGCATCACTCTCCAAACAACGTGTGCGAAAACCACTAAATCGCGTACTTGATCCAAAATGGCCGACTTCCTGTGCGACTTTGAACTTGACTCCAAGAGACTTTTTTGTAGGTCCTGAGACACCACATTAGTGTACCAAATTTCGTAATCCTCAGTCAAAGCATGGCTTGGGGCTAATAGTTTAAATGGTCCTAGGGGGCGCTATTTCAAAACATAGGCCACGCCCACAAAATTCAGCTGTCTATTTCTCTTGGAGCTCAGACTAGGATCACTCACCAGAAGTTTCGTAGCAATATCACGATAACTGAAGAAATGAGAGACAAACGTATTTCCATGGCGTGATGGCGATTTTCGCCATGGTCCCAAAGCCCCGCCTTTTTTCAAAACCTGCCAGTACTGGAGACCAAGTAACCTCAACTTGTCTACTGCTGTTTGCCACAGAATCCTGGTGATTGGGTAAAAGGAGTCCAGTAGGGAGCTGTGAAAAAAAGAGTAGCGTGGCGACAGGTCAAAGTTTGAGGCTTAGCCACGCCCACACCTTTCAACTTTTGAAAAATCCGACGGTTGAATTTTTTCCCCTATGTCTTAAGGGTATATAGCAGAAGTTTGAAGGAGATTGGTGAAAAGGGCGACGGAGCATCACTCTCCAAACAACGTGTGCGAAAACCACTAAATCGCGTACTTGATCCAAAATGGCCGACTTCCTGTGCGACTTTGAACTTGACTCCAAGAGACTTTTTTGTAGGTCCTGAGACACCACATTAGTGTACCAAATTTCGTAATCCTCAGTCAAAGCATGGCTTGGGGCTAATAGTTTTAATGGTCCTAGGGGGCGCTATTTCAGAAAATAGGCCACGCCCACCAGATGTTCACATCAGATCTTTTGGGGGGCCGGACTAGGATCACTCACAAGAAGTTTCGTGACGATATCTTTGGAAATGACGAAATGGGAGGCAAACGTAAGGCCAAGGCGGTACGCCTGAATTCGCCGCGCCACCACAGCCCCGCCCTCTGCCGAAAACTCCCATAAAGTGACGCCAAGCAACCCCCACTTGTCTTGAGTTACCAGCTACAAATTTGTGGTGATTAAGTGAAATGGGGCAATTTGGGACCTTTCACAGTAAAACTTGATCTTTTTGGTCCTGAGGGGGCGGGGCTTGTGTGATGTCATCATCCGACCTTTCAATTTACTTTGTGGGTGGATGACGAATGACCACAGAAAGTTTGGTAACTCTATTCCATTCAGTTATGAAGTTATAGCAATTTAAATATTTTTGGCGAGTAGTCAAACTTCGAGGCCTGGCTCCGCCCCTTCAACATATACGAAAACTCAGAATCCTTATCTCATTTTGTTCGCCCATCCCTTCTGAGCAATTTTACACAATTTTTGAGACGATCGTGCGAAAAATGATCGAGCAATCCAATCAGAAACGGACCCTAAAAACGGCAAAAACGGCAAAAAATCGCCATTTCAACCCAAAATGGCCGACTTCCTGTTTGATATTGACCATGGTTGCAAGAGACTTTTCTGTGCGGACTGTTGAGTACTACAAGTGTACCAAATTTCATAACTGTACGATAAACTAAGCTTTATGGAGAGGGGTTTTTTTCACTTTGTAGGGGGCGCTGTTCAGCCATTTTCTTTGCGATTTTTTTGGGACCTTTAAAATATCAAAATTTTCACCAGGCCTGACAAGTGTGCAAAATATTGTGAGTTTTGGGGTATGTTAAGGTCCCCAAAAAGCTGTTCAAAGGGGGCACGGAATAACAAAAAATAATAATAATCAGAGCAAAAACAAGAGGCCTTCGCAGCGCTTTCGCTGCTCGGGCCTAATTAAAGCTGCAAGCAGCGTCGTTCGGCCCTCGCAGCTCCGCGCCGCTCCGGTCTGCCGTCGCACCAGTGCACGTCTGACAGAACAGAAACGTCAACCACCCCGACACCAGAAACCGCGAATGGCCTCCTAGTCTGCACCTCACCCTGACTCAGCATCCCCTCTGAGCTCACCATTAAATTGAATATTAAGATTACGGCGTTACGCCAGAATTCGCCATGGCATCAAAGCCCCTCCCTTTCTGGAAAGCTATCAGATCTGAATGGTCATTACAGCATCATGAAGACAGTGCATGACCTTAGGGTCATGTTGACTAAATTAGAGGGGACAAATATGGGCATTTCAGCATAAAAAATAAATTCCTGTAGTCAGGGGGCGGGGCTTAGGTGATGTCAGCTGTCCACATTGTCATTGTTTACAGATATGGTCAATGATCACACAGACAAAGTTCGAAAAAGATCTGATCATGCACATGGGAGTTATTAAGTCAAGTAAAGTAATGGCGAAAGGTCAACGTTTGAGGCTTAGCCACGCCCACACCTTTCAACTTTTGAAAAATCCGACGGTTGAATTTTTTCCCCTATGTCTTAAGAGTGTATTGCAGAAGTTTGAAGGTGATTGGTGAAAAGGGCGACGGAGCATCACTCTCCAAACAATGTGTGCGAAAACCACTAAATCACGTACTTGCACCAAAATGGCCGACTTCCTGTGCGACTTTACGCTTGGCTCCAAGAGACTTTTTTGTAGGTCCTGAGACCCCACATTAGTGTACCAAATTTCGTAATCCTCAGTCAAAGCATGGCTTGGGGCTGAAAGTTTTAATGGCTCTAGGGGGCGCTATTTAAGAATATAGGCCACGCCCACAAACTTCAGCTGTCTATTTCTCTTGGAGCTCAGACTAGGATCACTCACCAGAAGTTTCGTAGCAATATCACGATAACTGAAGAAATGAGACAAACGTATTTCCATGGCGTGATGGCGATTTTCGCCATGGTCCCAAAGCCCCGCCTTTTTTCAAAACCTGCCAGTACTGGAGACCAAGTAACCTCAACTTGTCTACTGCTGTTTGCCACAGAATCCTGGTGATTGGGTAAAAGGAGTCCAGTAGGGAGCTGTGAAAAAAAGAGTAGCGTGGCGACAGGTCAAAGTTTGAGGCTTAGCCACGCCCACACCTTTCAACTTTTGAAAAATCCGACGGTTAAATTTTTTCCCCTATGTCTTAAGGGTATATAGCAGAAGTTTGAAGGAGATTGGTGAAAAGGGCGACGGAGCATCACTCTCCAAACAACGTGTGCGAAAACCACTAAATCGCGTACTTGATCCAAAATGGCCGACTTCCTGTGCGACTTTGAACTTGACTCCAAGAGACTTTTTTGTAGGTCCTGAGACACCACATTAGTGTACCAAATTTCGTAATCCTCAGTCAAAGCATGGCTTGGGGCTAATAGTTTAAATGGTCCTAGGGGGCGCTATTTCAAAACATAGGCCACGCCCACAAAATTCAGCTGTCTATTTCTCTTGGAGCTCAGACTAGGATCACTCACCAGAAGTTTCGTAGCAATATCACGATAACTGAAGAAATGAGAGACAAACGTATTTCCATGGCGTGATGGCGATTTTCGCCATGGTCCCAAAGCCCCGCCTTTTTTCAAAACCTGCCAGTACTGGAGACCAAGTAACCTCAACTTGTCTACTGCTGTTTGCCACAGAATCCTGGTGATTGGGTAAAAGGAGTCCAGTAGGGAGCTGTGAAAAAAAGAGTAGCGTGGCGACAGGTCAAAGTTTGAGGCTTAGCCACGCCCACACCTTTCAACTTTTGAAAAATCCGACGGTTAAATTTTTTCCCCTATGTCTTAAGGGTATATAGCAGAAGTTTGAAGGAGATTGGTGAAAAGGGCGACGGAGCATCACTCTCCAAACAACGTGTGCGAAAACCACTAAATCGCGTACTTGATCCAAAATGGCCGACTTCCTGTGCGACTTTGAACTTGACTCCAAGAGACTTTTTTGTAGGTCCTGAGACACCACATTAGTGTACCAAATTTCGTAATCCTCAGTCAAAGCATGGCTTGGGGCTAATAGTTTTAATGGTCCTAGGGGGCGCTATTTCAGAAAATAGGCCACGCCCACCAGATGTTCACATCAGATCTTTTGGGGGGCCGGACTAGGATCACTCACAAGAAGTTTCGTGACGATATCTTTGGAAATGACGAAATGGGAGGCAAACGTAAGGCCAAGGCGGTACGCCTGAATTCGCCGCGCCACCACAGCCCCGCCCTCTGCCGAAAACTCCCATAAAGTGACGCCAAGCAACCCCCACTTGT
Source organism: Nothobranchius furzeri (assembly GCF_043380555.1). Lineage (NCBI taxonomy): Eukaryota > Metazoa > Chordata > Actinopteri > Cyprinodontiformes > Nothobranchiidae > Nothobranchius > Nothobranchius furzeri. The sequence continues at coordinate 32,169,878 of NC_091756.1, forward strand.
CTTGAGTTACCAGCTACAAATTTGTGGTGATTAAGTGAAATGGGGCAATTTGGGACCTTTCACAGTAAAACTTGATCTTTTTGGTCCTGAGGGGGCGGGGCTTGTGTGATGTCATCATCCGACCTTTCAATTTACTTTGTGGGTGGATGACGAATGACCACAGAAAGTTTGGTAACTCTATTCCATTCAGTTATGAAGTTATAGCAATTTAAATATTTTTGGCGAGTAGTCAAACTTCGAGGCCTGGCTCCGCCCCTTCAACATATACGAAAACTCAGAATCCTTATCTCATTTTGTTCGCCCATCCCTTCTGAGCAATTTTACACAATTTTTGAGACGATCGTGCGAAAAATGATCGAGCAATCCAATCAGAAACGGACCCTAAAAACGGCAAAAACGGCAAAAAATCGCCATTTCAACCCAAAATGGCCGACTTCCTGTTTGATATTGACCATGGTTGCAAGAGACTTTTCTGTGCGGACTGTTGAGTACTACAAGTGTACCAAATTTCATAACTGTACGATAAACTAAGCTTTATGGAGAGGGGTTTTTTTCACTTTGTAGGGGGCGCTGTTCAGCCATTTTCTTTGCGATTTTTTTGGGACCTTTAAAATATCAAATTTTTCACCAGGCCTGACAAGTGTGCAAAATATTGTGAGTTTTGGGGTATGTTAAGGTCCCCAAAAAGCTGTTCAAAGGGGGCACGGAATAACAAAAAATAATAATAATCAGAGCAAAAACAAGAGGCCTTCGCAGCGCTTTCGCTGCTCGGGCCTAATAATAATCAGAGCAAAAACAAGAGGCCTTCGCAGCGCTTTCGCTGCTCGGGCCTAATTAAAGCTGCAAGCAGCGTCGTTCGGCCCTCGCAGCTCCGCGCCGCTCCGGCCTGGCCGGCAGCCCGGGGCACCAGGGCATGTCTGGCAGAACAGAAACGTCAATCATCCCGTCACCGGAAACAGCAAATGGCCTCCTAGTCCGCACCTCACCCTGACTAAGCATCCCCTCTGAGCTCACCATTAAATTGAATTGTAAGGTTACGGCGTTACGCCAGAATTCGCCATGGCATCAAAGCCCCTCCCTTTCTGGAAAGCTATCAGATTTGAATGGCCATTACAGCATCATGAAGACAGTGCATGACCTAGGTGTCATGTTGACTAAATTAGAGGGGACAAATATGGGCATTTCAGCATAAAATAATAACTTCCTTTAGTCAGGGGGCGGGGCTTGGATGATGTCAGCTGTCCACATTGTCATTGTTTACAGATATGGTCAATGATCACACAGACAAAGTTCGAAAAAGATCTGATCATGCACATGGGAGTTATTAAGTCAAGTAATGGCGAAAGGTCAAAGTTTGAGGCTTAGCCACGCCTACACCTTTCAACTTTTGAAAAATCCGACGGTTGACTTTTTTCCCCTATGCCTTAAGAGTATATAGCAGAAGTTTGAAGGCGATTGGTGAAAAGGGCGAAGGAGCATCACTCTCCAAACAACGTGTGCGAAAACCACTAAATCGCGTACTTGGACCAAAATGGCCGACTTCCTGTGCAATTTTGTGCTTGGCTCCAAGAGACTTTTTTGTAGGTCCTGGGACACCACATTAGTGTACCAAATTTCGTAATCCTCAGTGAAAGCATGGCTTGGGGCTAATAGTTTAAATGGTCCTAGGGGGCGCTATTTCAGAAATTAGGCCACGCCCACATATTTCAGGTGTCTATGTCTCTTTGGGGTCAGACTAGGATCACTCACCAGAAGTTTCGTAACAATATCACGATAAATGAAGAAATGAGAGGCAAACGTATTTCCATGGCGTGATGGCGATTTTCGACATGCTCCCAAAGCCCCGCCTTTTTTTGAAACCTTCCAGTACTGGATACCAAGTGACCTCAAGTTGTCTACTGCTATTTGCCAGAGACTCCTGCCGATTGGGTAAAAGGAGTCCAGTAGGGAGCTGTGAAAAAAAGAGTGGCGCGGCGACAGGTCAAAGTTTGAGGCTTAGCCACGCCCACACCTTTCAACTTTTGAAAAATCCGACGGTTGAATTTTTTCCCCTATGCCTTAAGAGTATATAGCAGAAGTTTGAAGGCGATTGGTGAAAAGGGCGACGGAGCATCACTCTCCAAACAACGTGTGCGAAAACCACTAAATCGCGTACTTGGACCAAAATGGCCGACTTCCTGTGCAATTTTGTGATTGGCTCCAAGAGACTTTTTTGTAGGTCCTGGGACACCACATTAATGTACCAAATTTCGTAATCCTCAGTCAAAGCATGGCTTGGGGCTATTAGTTTAAATGGTCCTAGGGGGCGCTATTTCAGAAATTAGGTCACGCCCACATATTTCAGCTGTCTATGTCTCTTTGTGGTCAGACTAGGATCACTCACCAGAAGTTTCGTAACGATATCACGATAAATGAAGAAATGAGAGGCAAACGTATTTCCATGGCGTGATGGCGATTTTCGCCATGCTCCCAAAGCCCTGCCTTTTTTTGAAACCTTCCAGTACTGGATACCAAGTGACCTCAAGTTGTCTACTGCTATTTGCCAGAGACTCCTGCTGATTGGGTAAAAGGAGTCCAGTAGGGAGCTGTGAAAAAAAGAGTGGTGCGGCGACAGGTCAAAGTTTGAGGCTTAGCCACGCCCACACCTTTCAACTTTTGAAAAATCCGACGGTTGAATTTTTTCCTCTATGTCTTAAGAGCAGATGGCAGAAGTTTGAAGCAGATTGGTGAAAATGGCGACGGAGCATCACTCTCCAAACAACGTGTGCGAAAACCACTAAATTGCGTACTTGGACCAAAATGGCCGACTTCCTGTGCAACTTTGCACTTGGCTCCAAGAGATTTTTTTGTAGGTCCTGAGACACCACATTAGTGTACCAAATTTCGTACTCCTCAGTCAAAGCATGGCTTGGGGCTGACAGTTTTAATGGTCCTAGGGGGCGCTATTTCAGAAAATAGGCCACGCCCACCGGATGTTCACATCAGATCTTTTGAGGGGCCGGACTAGGATCACTCACAACAAGTTTCGTGACGATATCTTTAGAAATGACGAAATGGAAGGCAAACGTAAGGCCATGGCGGTACGCCTGACTTCGCCGCGCCGCCACAGCCCCGCCTTCTGCCGAAAACTCCCATAAAGTGACGCCAAGCAACCTCCACTTGTCTTGAGTTACCAGCTACAAGTTTGTGGTGATTAAGTGAAATGGGGCAATTTGGGACCTTTCACAGTAAAACTTGACCTTTTTGGTCCTGAGGGGGCGGGGCTTGTGTGATGTCATCATCCGACCATTCAATTTACTTTGTGGCTGGATGACGAATGACCACAGAAAGTTTGGTAATTCTATTCCTTTCAGTTATTAAGTTATAGCAATTTTAAATTTTTTGGCGAGTAGTCAAACTTCGAGGCCTGGCCCCACCCCTTCAACATATACGAAAACTCAGAATCCTTGTCTCATTTTGTTCGCCCATTCCTTCTGAGCAATTTTACACAAGTTTTGAGACGATCGTGCGAAAAATGATCGAGCAATCCAATCAGAAACGGACCCTAAAAACGGCAAAAACGGCTAAAAATCGCCATTTCAACCCAAAATGGCCAACTTCCTGTTTGATATTGACCATGCTTGCAAGAGACTTTTCTGTGCGGACTGTTGAGTTCTACAAATGTACCAAATTTCATAACTGTACGATAAACTAAGCTTTATGGAGAGGGTTTTTTTTCACTTTGTAGGGGGCGCTGTTCAGCCATTTTCTTTGCGATTTTTTTGGGACCTTTAAAATATCAAATTTTTCACCAGGCCTGAGAAGTTTGCAAAATATTGTGAGTTTTGGGGTATGTTAAGGTCCCCAAAAAGCCGTTCAAAGGGGGCACGGAATAACAAAAAATAATTAAAGCTGCAAGCAGCGTCGTTCGGCCCTCGCAGCTCCGCGCCGCTCCGGCCTGGCCGGCAGCCCGGGGCAATAGGGCACGTCCACGGAACAGAAACGTCGACCACCCCGACACCAGAAACCGCAAACGATCACCTCGTCCGCACCTGACCCTGACTCAGCATCCCCTCTGAGGACACCATTATATTACACGTCTCACAACTAGGGCATACTCTACCTTTACGACTCTCGTGGATCTGATGACACAGACCAACTGTAATGCTTTTCTGACCACGTTGTTTGAAGTTATTGTAGGTTAAACTTATCTAGGGCCGCTGGAAAGCTTTCAGATCATGACAAATATGGGCATTTCACCATAAAACAATAGACTTCCTGTAGTAGAGGGCGGGACTTAGGGGATGTCAGCTGTCCACATTGGCATTGTCTTCAGATGTGGTCAGTGATCACACAGACAAAGTTTGATATAGATTAGATCATGCACATGGGAGTTATTAAGCCAAGAAATGTAATGGCGAAAGGTCAAAGTTTGAGGGTTAGCCACGCCCACACCTTTCAACTTTTGAAAAATCCGACGGTTGAATTTTTTCCCCTATGTCTTAAGAGGATATAGCAGGAGTTTGAAGGCAATTGGTGAAAAGGACGATGGGGCATAATACTCCAAACAATGTCTGCGAAAACCACTAAATTGAGTACTTGGACCAAAATGGCCGACTTCCTGTACGATTTTGCACTTGGCTCCAAGAGACTTTTTTTCCTGAGACAACACATTAGTGTACCAAATTTCGTAATCCTCAGTCAAAGCATGGCTTGGGGCTATTAGTTTAAAAGGTCCTAGGGGGCGCTATTTAAGGAAATAGGCCACGCCCACAAACTTCAGCTGTCTATTTCTCTTGGGGTCAGACTAGGATCACTCACCAGAAGTTTCGTAGTGATATCACGATAACTGAAGAAATGAGAGGCAAACGTATTTCCATGGCGTGATGGCGATTTTCGCCATGCTCCCAAAGCCCCGCCTTTTTTTGAAACCTGCCAGTACTGGAGACCAAGTGACCTCACGTTGTCTACTGCTATTTGCCAGAGATTCCTGCTGATTGGGTAAAAGGAGTCCAGTAGGGAGCTGTGAAAAAAGAGTGGCGTGGCGACAGGTCAAAGTTTGAGGCTTAGCCACGCCCACACCTTTCAACTTTTGAAAAATCCGACGGTTGAATTTTTTCCCCTACGTCTTAAGAGTATATAGCAGAAGTGTGAAAGCGATTGGTGAAAAAAGCAACGGAGCATCACTCTCCAAACAACGTGTACCAAAACAACTAAATCGCGTACTTGTACCAAAATGGCCGACTTCCTGTGCGACTTTGGACTTGGCTCCAAGAGACTTTTTTGTAGGTCCTGAGACTCCACATTAGTTTACCAAATTTCGTAATCCTCAGTCAAAGCATGGCTAGGGGCTGGCAGTTTTAATGGTCCTAGAGGGCGCTATTTCAGAAAATTGGCCACGCCCACAAATTTTAGCTGTCCATTTCTATTGGGGGTCAGACTAGGATCACTCACAACAAATTTCGAGGTGATATCTCGATAACTTAAGGAATGAGAGGCAAACGTATTTCCATGGCGTGATGGTGATTTTCGCCATGCTCCCAAAGCCCCGCCTTTTTTCAAAACCTGCCAGTACTGGAGACCAAGTAACCTCAAGTTGTCTACTGCTGTTTGCCACAGAATCCTGGTGTTTGGGTAAAAGGAGTCCAGTAGGGAGCTGTGAAAAAAAGAGTGGCGTGGCGACAGTTCAAAGTTTGAGGCTTAGCCACGCCCACACCTTTCAACTTTTGAAAAATCCGACGGTTGAATTTTTTCCTCTATGTCTTAAGAGTATATAGCAGAAGTTTGAAGGAGATTGGTGAAAAGGGCGACGGAGCATCACTCTCCAAACAACGTGTGCGAAAACAACTAAATCGCGCACTTGGACCAAAATGGCCGACTTCCTGTGCGACTTTGCACTTGGCTCCAAGAGACTTTTTTGTAGGTCCTGAGACACCACATTAGTGTACCAAATTTCGTAATCCTCAGTCAAAGCATGGCTTGGGGCTGACAGTTTTAATGGTCCTAGGGGGCGCTATTTCAGAAAATTGGCCACGCCCACCGGATTTTCACGTCAGATTTTTTGGGGGGCCAGACTAGGATCACTCACAAGAAGTTTCGTGACGACATCTTTAGAAATAAAGAAATGGGAGGCAAACGTAAGGCCACGGCGGTACGCCTTACTTCGCCGCGCCGCCACAGCCCCGCCCTCTGCCGAAAACTCCCATAAAGTGACGCCAAGCAACCCCCACTTGCCTTGAGTTACCAGCTCCAAATTTGTGGTGATTAAGTGAAATGGGGCAATTTGGGACCTTTCACAGTAAAACTTGACCTTTTTGGTCCTGAGGGGGCGGGGCTTGTGTGATGTCATCAACCGACCATTCAATTTACTTTGTGGGTCGATGACAAATGACCACAGAAAGTTTGGTAACGCTATTCCATTCAATTATGAAGTTATAGCAATTTAAATTTTTTTGGCGAGTAGTCAAACTTTGAGGCCTGGCTCCGCCCCTTCAACATATACGAAAACTCAGAATCCTTATCTCATTTTGTTCGCCCATCCCTTCTGAGCAATTTTACACAATTTTTGAGACGATCGTGCGAAAAATGATCGAGCAATCCAATCAGAGACGGACCCTAAAAACGGCAAAAACGGCAAAAAATCGCCATTTCAACCCAAAATGGCCGACTTCCTGTTTGATATTGACCATGGTTGCAAGAGACTTTTCTGTGCGGACTGTTGAGTACTACAAGTGTACCAAATTTCATAACTGTACGATAAACTAAGCTTTATGGAGAGGGTTTTTTTTCACTTTGTAGGGGGCGCTGTTCAGCCATTTTCTTTGCGATTTTTTTGGGACCTTTAAAATATCAAATTTTTCACCAGGCCTGACAAGTGTGCAAAATATTGTGAGTTTTGGGGTATGTTAAGGTCCCCAAAAAGCTGTTCAAAGGGGGCACGGAATAACAAAAAATAATAATAATCAGAGCAAAAACAAGAGGCCTTCGCAGCGCTTTCGCTGCTCGGGCCTAATTAAAGCTGCAAGCAGCGTCGTTCGGCCCTCGCAGCTCCGCGCCGCTCCGGTCTGGACGGCAGCCCGGGGCACCAGTGCACGTCTGACAGAACAGAAACGTCAACCACCCCGACACCAGAAACCGCGAATGGCCTCCTAGTCTGCACCTCACCCTGACTCAGCATCCCCTCTGAGCTCACCATTAAATTGAATATTAAGATTACGGCGTTACGCCAGAATTCGCCATGGCATCAAAGCCCCTCCCTTTCTGGAAAGCTATCAGATCTGAATGGTCATTACAGCATCATGAAGACAGTGCATGACCTTAGGGTCATGTTGACTAAATTAGAGGGGACAAATATGGGCATTTCAGCATAAAAAATAAATTCCTGTAGTCAGGGGGCGGGGCTTAGGTGATGTCAGCTGTCCACATTGTCATTGTTTACAGATATGGTCAATGATCACACAGACAAAGTTCGAAAAAGATCTGATCATGCACATGGGAGTTATTAAGTCAAGTAAAGTAATGGCGAAAGGTCAACGTTTGAGGCTTAGCCACGCCCACACCTTTCAACTTTTGAAAAATCCGACGGTTGAATTTTTTCCCCTATGTCTTAAGAGTGTATTGCAGAAGTTTGAAGGTGATTGGTGAAAAGGGCGACGGAGCATCACTCTCCAAACAATGTGTGCGAAAACCACTAAATCACGTACTTGCACCAAAATGGCCGACTTCCTGTGCGACTTTACGCTTGGCTCCAAGAGACTTTTTTGTAGGTCCTGAGACCCCACATTAGTGTACCAAATTTCGTAATCCTCAGTCAAAGCATGGCTTGGGGCTGAAAGTTTTAATGGCTCTAGGGGGCGCTATTTAAGAATATAGGCCACGCCCACAAACTTCAGCTGTCTATTTCTCTTGGAGCTCAGACTAGGATCACTCACCAGAAGTTTCGTAGCAATATCACGATAACTGAAGAAATGAGACAAACGTATTTCCATGGCGTGATGGCGATTTTCGCCATGGTCCCAAAGCCCCGCCTTTTTTCAAAACCTGCCAGTACTGGAGACCAAGTAACCTCAACTTGTCTACTGCTGTTTGCCACAGAATCCTGGTGATTGGGTAAAAGGAGTCCAGTAGGGAGCTGTGAAAAAAAGAGTAGCGTGGCGACAGGTCAAAGTTTGAGGCTTAGCCACGCCCACACCTTTCAACTTTTGAAAAATCCGACGGTTAAATTTTTTCCCCTATGTCTTAAGGGTATATAGCAGAAGTTTGAAGGAGATTGGTGAAAAGGGCGACGGAGCATCACTCTCCAAACAACGTGTGCGAAAACCACTAAATCGCGTACTTGATCCAAAATGGCCGACTTCCTGTGCGACTTTGAACTTGACTCCAAGAGACTTTTTTGTAGGTCCTGAGACACCACATTAGTGTACCAAATTTCGTAATCCTCAGTCAAAGCATGGCTTGGGGCTAATAGTTTAAATGGTCCTAGGGGGCGCTATTTCAAAACATAGGCCACGCCCACAAAATTCAGCTGTCTATTTCTCTTGGAGCTCAGACTAGGATCACTCACCAGAAGTTTCGTAGCAATATCACGATAACTGAAGAAATGAGAGACAAACGTATTTCCATGGCGTGATGGCGATTTTCGCCATGGTCCCAAAGCCCCGCCTTTTTTCAAAACCTGCCAGTACTGGAGACCAAGTAACCTCAACTTGTCTACTGCTGTTTGCCACAGAATCCTGGTGATTGGGTAAAAGGAGTCCAGTAGGGAGCTGTGAAAAAAAGAGTAGCGTGGCGACAGGTCAAAGTTTGAGGCTTAGCCACGCCCACACCTTTCAACTTTTGAAAAATCCGACGGTTGAATTTTTTCCCCTATGTCTTAAGGGTATATAGCAGAAGTTTGAAGGAGATTGGTGAAAAGGGCGACGGAGCATCACTCTCCAAACAACGTGTGCGAAAACCACTAAATCGCGTACTTGATCCAAAATGGCCGACTTCCTGTGCGACTTTGAACTTGACTCCAAGAGACTTTTTTGTAGGTCCTGAGACACCACATTAGTGTACCAAATTTCGTAATCCTCAGTCAAAGCATGGCTTGGGGCTAATAGTTTTAATGGTCCTAGGGGGCGCTATTTCAGAAAATAGGCCACGCCCACCAGATGTTCACATCAGATCTTTTGGGGGGCCGGACTAGGATCACTCACAAGAAGTTTCGTGACGATATCTTTGGAAATGACGAAATGGGAGGCAAACGTAAGGCCAAGGCGGTACGCCTGAATTCGCCGCGCCACCACAGCCCCGCCCTCTGCCGAAAACTCCCATAAAGTGACGCCAAGCAACCCCCACTTGTCTTGAGTTACCAGCTACAAATTTGTGGTGATTAAGTGAAATGGGGCAATTTGGGACCTTTCACAGTAAAACTTGATCTTTTTGGTCCTGAGGGGGCGGGGCTTGTGTGATGTCATCATCCGACCTTTCAATTTACTTTGTGGGTGGATGACGAATGACCACAGAAAGTTTGGTAACTCTATTCCATTCAGTTATGAAGTTATAGCAATTTAAATATTTTTGGCGAGTAGTCAAACTTCGAGGCCTGGCTCCGCCCCTTCAACATATACGAAAACTCAGAATCCTTATCTCATTTTGTTCGCCCATCCCTTCTGAGCAATTTTACACAATTTTTGAGACGATCGTGCGAAAAATGATCGAGCAATCCAATCAGAAACGGACCCTAAAAACGGCAAAAACGGCAAAAAATCGCCATTTCAACCCAAAATGGCCGACTTCCTGTTTGATATTGACCATGGTTGCAAGAGACTTTTCTGTGCGGACTGTTGAGTACTACAAGTGTACCAAATTTCATAACTGTACGATAAACTAAGCTTTATGGAGAGGGGTTTTTTTCACTTTGTAGGGGGCGCTGTTCAGCCATTTTCTTTGCGATTTTTTTGGGACCTTTAAAATATCAAATTTTTCACCAGGCCTGACAAGTGTGCAAAATATTGTGAGTTTTGGGGTATGTTAAGGTCCCCAAAAAGCTGTTCAAAGGGGGCACGGAATAACAAAAAATAATAATAATCAGAGCAAAAACAAGAGGCCTTCGCAGCGCTTTCGCTGCTCGGGCCTAATAATAATCAGAGCAAAAACAAGAGGCCTTCGCAGCGCTTTCGCTGCTCGGGCCTAATAATAATCAGAGCAAAAACAAGAGGCCTTCGCAGCGCTTTCGCTGCTCGGGCCTAATTAAAGCTGCAAGCAGCGTCGTTCGGCCCTCGCAGCTCCGCGCCGCTCCGGCCTGACCGGCAGCCCGGGGCACCAAGGCACGTCTGGCAGAACAGAAACGTCAACCACCCCGACACTAGAATCCGCGAATGGCCTCCTAGTCCGCACCTCACCCTGACTCAGCATCCCCTCTGAGCTCACCATTAAAATGATTTGTAAGGTTACGGCGTTACGCCAGAATTCACCAAGGCATCAAAGCCCCTCCCTTTCTGGAAAGCTATCAGATCTGAATGGTCAATACAGCATCATGAAGACAGTGCATGACATTGGTGTCTTGTTGACTAAATTAGAGGGGACAAATATGGGCATTTCAGCATAAAAAAATAGAATTCCTGTAGTCAGGGGGCGGGGCTTAGGTGATGTCAGCTGTCCACATTGTCATTTTTTACAGATATGGTCAATTATCACACAGACAAAGTTTGAAAAAGATCTGATCATGCTCATGGGAGTTATTAAGTCAAGTAAAGTAATGGCGAAAGGTCAAAGTTTGAGGCTTAGCCACGCCCACACCTTTCAACTTTTGAAAAATCCGACGGTTGAATTTTTTACCCTACGTCTTAAGAGTATACAGCAGAAGTTTGAAAGTGATTGGTGAAAAGGGCGACGGAGCATCACTCTCCAAACAACGTGTGCGAAAACCACTAAATCGCGTACTTGGACCAAAATGGCCGACTTCCTGTGCGACTTTGCGCTTGGCTCCAAGAGGCTTTTTTGTAGGTCCTGAGACACCACATTAGTGTACCAAATTTCGTAATCCTCAGTCAAAGCATGGCTTGGGGCTATTAGTTTAAATGGTCCTAGGGGGCGCTATTTAAGAGAATAGGCCACGCCCACAAACTTCAGCTGTCTATTTCTCTTGGGGGTCAGACTAGGATCACTCACCAGAAGTTTCGTAGCGATATCACGATAACTGAAGAAATGAGAGGCAAACGTATTTCCATGGCGTGATGGCGATTTTCGCCATGCTCCCAAAGCCCCGCCTTTTTTCAAAACCTGCCAGTACTGGAGACTAAGTAACCTCAAGTTGTCTACTGCTGTTTCCCACAGAATCCTGGTGATTGGGTAAAAGGAGTCCAGTAGGGAGCTGTGAAAAAAAGAGTGGCGTGGCGACAGGTCAAAGTTTGAGGCTTAGGCACGCCCACACCTTTCAACTTTTGAAAAATCCGACGGTTGAATTTTTTCCCCTATGTCTTAAGAGTATATAGCAGAAGTTTGAAGGAGATTGGTGAAAAGGGCGACGAAGCATCACTCTCCAAACAACGTGTGCGAAAACCACTAAATCGCGTACGTGGACCAAAATGGCCGACTTCCTGTGCGACTTTGCACTTGGCTCCAAGAGACTTTTTTGTAGGTACTGAGACACCACATTAGTGTACCAAATTTCGTAATCCTCAGTCAAAGCTTGGCTTGGGGCTATTAGTTTAAATGGTCCTTGGGGGCGCTATTTAAGAGAATAGGCCACGCCCACAAACTTCAGCTGTCTATTTCTCTTGGGGGTCAGACTAGGATCACTCACCAGAAGTGTTGGAGCGATATCACGATAACTGAAGAAATGAGAGGCAAACGTATTTCCATGGCGTGATGGCGATTTTCGCCATGCTCCCAAAGCCCCGCCTTTTTTCAAAACCTGCCAGTACTGGAGACCAAGTAACCTCAAGTTGTCTACTGCTGTTTCCCACAGAATCCTGGTGATTAGGTAAAAGGAGTCCAGTAGGGAGCTGTGAAAAAAAGAGTGGCGTGGCGGCAGGTCAAAGTTTGAGGCTTAGCCACGCCCACACCTTTCAACTTTTGAAAAATCCGACTGTTGAATTTTTTCCCCTATGTCTTAAGAATATATAGCAGAAGTTTGAAGGAGATTGGTGAAAAGGGCGACGGAGCATCACTCTCCAAACAACGTGTGCGAAAACCACTAAATCGCGTACTTGGACCAAAATGGCCGACTTCCTGTGCGACTTTGCACTTGGCTCCAAGAGGCTTTTTTGTAGGTCCTGAGACACCACATTAGTGTACCAAATTTCGTAATCCTCACTCAAAGCATGGCTTGGGGCTGACAGTTTTAATGGTCCTAGGGGGCGCTATTTCAGAAAATAGGCCACGCCCACCGGATGTTGACATCAGATTGTTTGAGGGGCCAGACTAGGATTACTCACAAAAAGTTTCATGACGATATCTTTAGAAATGACGAAATGGGAGGCAAACGTAAGGCCACGGCGGTACGCCTGTCTTCTTCGCGCCGCCACAGCCCCGCCCTATGCCGAAAACTCCCATAAAGTGATACCAAGCAACCCCCACTTGTCTTGAGTTACCAGCTACAAATTTGTGGTGATTAAGTGAAATGGGGCAATTTGGGACCTTTCACAGTAAAACTTGACCTTTTTGCTCCTGAGGGGGCGGGGCTTGTGTGATGTCATCATCCGACCATTCAATTTACTTTGTGGGTGGATGACGAATGACCACAGAAAGTTTGGTAACTCTATTCCATTCAGTTATGAAGTTATAGCAATTTAAATATTTTTGGCGAGTAGTCAAACTTCGAGGCCTGGCTCCGCCCCTTCAACATATACGAAAACTCAGAATCCTTATCTCATTTTGTTCGCCCATCCCTTCTGAGCAATTTTACACAATTTTTGAGACGATCGTGCGAAAAATGATCGAGCAATCCAATCAGAAACGGACCCTAAAAACGGCAAAAACGGCAAAAAATCGCCATTTCAACCCAAAATGGCCGACTTCCTGTTTGATATTGACCATGGTTGCAAGAGACTTTTCTGTGCGGACTGTTGAGTACTACAAGTGTACCAAATTTCATAACTGTACGATAAACTAAGCTTTATGGAGAGGGTTTTTTTTCACTTTGTAGGGGGCGCTGTTCAGCCATTTTCTTTGCGATTTTTTCGGGACCTTTAAAATATCAAATTTTTCACCAGGCCTGACAAGTGTGCAAAATATTGTGAGTTTTGGGGTATGTTAAGGTCCCCAAAAAGCTGTTCAAAGGGGGCACGGAATAACAAAAAATAATTAAAGCTGCAAGCAGCGTCGTTCGGCCCTCGCAGCGAAGCTGCTCGCCCTCCTTCCGCACCCCCTCCGCTCCATCCCCGACGCTCTCCAAACCCAGCTCCGCGCTTGTCCATCCTGGCCGGCAGCCGGGGGCACCAGGGCACGTCTGGCCGAACAGAAAGTCAACCACCCCGACACCAGAAACCGTGAACGGCCTCCTCGTCCACACCTCACCCTGATTCAGCATCCCCTCTGAGCCCAGCATTACACGTCTCACCACTAGGAGATACTCTATCTTTACCACACTGGTGATGTGATGTTCAGTCTCTGGCAAATCGGAGGCTGTTTGTGGAAGTTACAGTCAAACGTAAGGTCACAGCGTCACGCCAGAAATCGCCATGGCATCAAAGCTCCTCCCTTTCTGAAAAGCTATCAGATCTGAATAGTCATTACAACATCATGAAGACAGTGCATGACCTTAGTGTCATGTTGACTAAATTAGAGGGGACAAATATGGGCATTTCACCATAAAACAGAAGACTTCCTGTAGTCAGGGGGCGGGGCTTAGGTGATGCCAGCTGTCCACATTGTCACTGTCTTCAGATGTGGTCAGTGATCACACGGACAAAGTTTGAAATTGATCTGATCATGCACAAGGGAGTTATTGAGTCAAGTAACGTAATGGCGACTGGTCAGAGTTTGAGGCTTAGCCACGCCCACACCTTTATACTTATTTAAAATCCGACGGTTGAATCTTTTCCTCTATGTCTTAAGAGTATATAGCAAGAGTTTGAAGGTGATCGGTGGAAAGGGCGACGAGACATCATTCTCCTAATAACGTGTGCGAAAACCACTAAATCGAGTACTTGGACCAAAATGGCCGACCTCCTGTGCGACATTGCGCTTGGCTCCAAGAGACTTTTTTGTAGGTCCTGAGACACTACATTAGAGTGCCAAATTTCGTGATCCTCAGTCAAAGCACGGCTTGGGGCTGACAGTTTTAATGGTCCTAGGGGGCGCTATTTCAGAAAATAGGCCACGCCCACAAACTTCAGCTGTCCAATTCTATTAGGGGTCAGAGTAGGATCACTCATCAGAAATTGTGTGGCGATGTCACAATGATTGAAGAAATGAGAGACAAACGTATTTCCATGGCGTGATGGCGAATTTCGCCATGCTCCCAAAGCCCCGCCTTTATTCAAAACCTGCCAGTACTATAGACCAAGTGACCTCAACTTGTCTGCTGCTATTTGCCAGTGATTGCTGGTGATTGGTTAAAAGGAGTCCAATAGGGAGCTGTGAAAAAAAGAGTGGCGTGGCGACAGGTCAAAGTTTGAGGCTTAGCCACGCCCACACCTTTATACTTATTTAAAATCCGTAGGTTGAATTTTTTCCCCTTTGTCTTAAGAGTCTATAGCAGAAGTTTGAAGGTGATTGGTGAAAAGGGCAATGGTGTAACACTCTCCAAACAACGTGTGCGAAAACCACTAAATCGACTACTTGGACCAAAATGGCTGACTTCCTGTGCGACTTTGCACTTGGCTCCAAGAGACTTTTTTGTAGGACCGGAGACACCACATTAGTGTACCAGATTTCGTACTCCTCAGTCAAAGCATGGCTAGGGGCTGACAGTTTTAATGGTCCTAGAGGGCGCCATTTCAGAAAATAGGCCACGCCCATAAACTACAGCTGTCCAAATCTATTGGGGGTCAGACTAGGAACACTCACCAGACATTTTGTGGTGATGGCACGATAATTGAAGAAATGAGAGGCAAACGTATTGCCATGGCGTGATGGTGAATTTTGCCATGCTCCCAAAGCCCCGCCTTTTTTCAAAACCTGCCAGTACTGGAGACTAAGTGACCTCAACTTGTCAGCTGCTATTCGCCAGAGATTGCTGGCGGTTGGGTAAAAGGAGTCCAATAGGTAGCTGTGAAAAAAAGAGTGGCGTGGTGACAGGTCAAAGTTTGAGGCTTAGCCACGCCCACACCTTTATACTTATTTAAAATCCGACGGTTGAATTTTTTCCTTTATGTCTTAAGAGTCTATAGCAGAAGTTTGAAGGCGATTGGTGAAAAGGGCGATGGAGCATCACTCTCCAAACAACGTGTGCGAAAACCACTAAATCGAGTACTTGGACCAAAATGGCCGACTTCCTGTGCGACTTTGCACTTGGCTCCAAGAGACTTTTTTGTAGGTCCTGAGACACCACATTAGTGTGCCAAATTTCATAATGCTCAGTCAAAGCATGACTTGGGGCTGACAGTTTTAATGGTCCTAGGGGGCGCTATTTCAGAAAATAGGCCACGCCCACCGGATGTTCACATCACATTTTGTGGGGGGCTGAACTAGGATCACTCCCAAGAGTTTTTGTGGCGATATCTCTAGAAATGACGAAATGGGAGGCAAACGTAAGGCCTAAGCGGTATGCCTGACTTCGCCGCGCCGCCACAGCCCCGCCTTCTGGAGAAAACTCCCATAAAGTGACGCCAAGCAACCCCAACTTGTCTTCAGTTACCCGCTACAAATTTGGGGTGATTATTGGAAAGGGCAAATTTTGGAAAATTTCCCAGTAAATCTTGACCTTTTAAGTCCTGAGGGGGCGGGGCTTATGTGACATCATCAATCGACCATTCATTTGTCTTCGGAGGGCGACGACGATTGTCCTTAGAACATTTCTTTAACTGTAATTCTTTCATTTATGAATCTATAGCAATTTGAATTTTTTTGGCGAGTGCTCGAACTTTGAGGCCTGGTTCCGCCCCTTCAGTATTTACGAAAAGTCAATTTTATTGTCTCATTTTAATCGTCCATCGCTTCTGTTCGATCGCACACTATTTTTGAGACGATCGTGCGAAAAATGACCAAACTGTTAAACCAAATATAGACCCTAGAAATGGCCAAAACGGGGTCAAAATGGCCACTTTAGTCCAAAATGGCCGACTTCCTGTTTGATATTGACCATGGGTGCAAGAGGCTTTTCTGTGCGTATTGTTGAGTTCTACAAGTGTACCAAATTTCATCACTCTACTATGAAAAAAGGTCAAAGCGGAGGGGTATTTTTAATTTTCCAGGGGGCGCTGTTGACACATTTTTTTACCAACTTTCACGTTGCCAGTGAAATACGTAAATTTCACGCACTTTCTATATTGGGCCAGAATTTGGTGACTTTTTGGATATGCTAAGACCCCCTAAAGGCCATCCAAAGACGCGGAAGAAAAAAAAAGAAAGAAAGAAAAAAAAAAAAAATAATAAACGGAGCAGATACAATAGGCCTTCGCAGCTTCACTGCTCGGGCCTAATTAAAGCTGCAAGCAGCGTCGTTCGGCCCTCGCAGCTCCGCGCCGCTCCGGTCTGCCGTCGCACCAGTGCACGTCTGACAGAACAGAAACGTCAACCACCCCGACACCAGAAACCGCGAATGGCCTCCTAGTCTGCACCTCACCCTGACTCAGCATCCCCTCTGAGCTCACCATTAAATTGAATATTAAGATTACGGCGTTACGCCAGAATTCGCCGTGGCATCAAAGCCCCTCCCTTTCTGGAAAGCTATCAGATCTGAATGGTCATTACAGCATCATGAAGACAGTGCATGACCTTAGGGTCATGTTGACTAAATTAGAGGGGACAAATATGGGCATTTCAGCATAAAAAATAAATTCCTGTAGTCAGGGGGCGGGGCTTAGGTGATGTCAGCTGTCCACATTGTCATTGTTTACAGATATGGTCAATGATCACACAGACAAAGTTCGAAAAAGATCTGATCATGCACATGGGAGTTATTAAGTCAAGTAAAGTAATGGCGAAAGGTCAACGTTTGAGGCTTAGCCACGCCCACACCTTTCAACTTTTGAAAAATCCGACGGTTGAATTTTTTCCCCTATGTCTTAAGAGTGTATTGCAGAAGTTTGAAGGTGATTGGTGAAAAGGGCGACGGAGCATCACTCTCCAAACAATGTGTGCGAAAACCACTAAATCACGTACTTGCACCAAAATGGCCGACTTCCTGTGCGACTTTACGCTTGGCTCCAAGAGACTTTTTTGTAGGTCCTGAGACCCCACATTAGTGTACCAAATTTCGTAATCCTCAGTCAAAGCATGGCTTGGGGCTGAAAGTTTTAATGGCTCTAGGGGGCGCTATTTAAGAATATAGGCCACGCCCACAAACTTCAGCTGTCTATTTCTCTTGGAGCTCAGACTAGGATCACTCACCAGAAGTTTCGTAGCAATATCACGATAACTGAAGAAATGAGACAAACGTATTTCCATGGCGTGATGGCGATTTTCGCCATGGTCCCAAAGCCCCGCCTTTTTTCAAAACCTGCCAGTACTGGAGACCAAGTAACCTCAACTTGTCTACTGCTGTTTGCCACAGAATCCTGGTGATTGGGTAAAAGGAGTCCAGTAGGGAGCTGTGAAAAAAAGAGTAGCGTGGCGACAGGTCAAAGTTTGAGGCTTAGCCACGCCCACACCTTTCAACTTTTGAAAAATCCGACGGTTAAATTTTTTCCCCTATGTCTTAAGGGTATATAGCAGAAGTTTGAAGGAGATTGGTGAAAAGGGCGACGGAGCATCACTCTCCAAACAACGTGTGCGAAAACCACTAAATCGCGTACTTGATCCAAAATGGCCGACTTCCTGTGCGACTTTGAACTTGACTCCAAGAGACTTTTTTGTAGGTCCTGAGACACCACATTAGTGTACCAAATTTCGTAATCCTCAGTCAAAGCATGGCTTGGGGCTAATAGTTTAAATGGTCCTAGGGGGCGCTATTTCAAAACATAGGCCACGCCCACAAAATTCAGCTGTCTATTTCTCTTGGAGCTCAGACTAGGATCACTCACCAGAAGTTTCGTAGCAATATCACGATAACTGAAGAAATGAGAGACAAACGTATTTCCATGGCGTGATGGCGATTTTCGCCATGGTCCCAAAGCCCCGCCTTTTTTCAAAACCTGCCAGTACTGGAGACCAAGTAACCTCAACTTGTCTACTGCTGTTTGCCACAGAATCCTGGTGATTGGGTAAAAGGAGTCCAGTAGGGAGCTGTGAAAAAAAGAGTAGCGTGGCGACAGGTCAAAGTTTGAGGCTTAGCCACGCCCACACCTTTCAACTTTTGAAAAATCCGACGGTTGAATTTTTTCCCCTATGTCTTAAGGGTATATAGCAGAAGTTTGAAGGAGATTGGTGAAAAGGGCGACGGAGCATCACTCTCCAAACAACGTGTGCGAAAACCACTAAATCGCGTACTTGATCCAAAATGGCCGACTTCCTGTGCGACTTTGAACTTGACTCCAAGAGACTTTTTTGTAGGTCCTGAGACACCACATTAGTGTACCAAATTTCGTAATCCTCAGTCAAAGCATGGCTTGGGGCTAATAGTTTTAATGGTCCTAGGGGGCGCTATTTCAGAAAATAGGCCACGCCCACCAGATGTTCACATCAGATCTTTTGGGGGGCCGGACTAGGATCACTCACAAGAAGTTTCGTGACGATATCTTTGGAAATGACGAAATGGGAGGCAAACGTAAGGCCAAGGCGGTACGCCTGAATTCGCCGCGCCACCACAGCCCCGCCCTCTGCCGAAAACTCCCATACAGTGACGCCAAGCAACCCCCACTTGTCTTGAGTTACCAGCTACAAATTTGTGGTGATTAAGTGAAATGGGGCAATTTGGGACCTTTCACAGTAAAACTTGATCTTTTTGGTCCTGAGGGGGCGGGGCTTGTGTGATGTCATCATCCGACCTTTCAATTTACTTTGTGGGTGGATGACGAATGACCACAGAAAGTTTGGTAACTCTATTCCATTCAGTTATGAAGTTATAGCAATTTAAATATTTTTGGCGAGTAGTCAAACTTCGAGGCCTGGCTCCGCCCCTTCAACATATACGAAAACTCAGAATCCTTATCTCATTTTGTTCGCCCATCCCTTCTGAGCAATTTTACACAATTTTTGAGACGATCGTGCGAAAAATGATCGAGCAATCCAATCAGAAACGGACCCTAAAAACGGCAAAAACGGCAAAAAATCGCCATTTCAACCCAAAATGGCCGACTTCCTGTTTGATATTGACCATGGTTGCAAGAGACTTTTCTGTGCGGACTGTTGAGTACTACAAGTGTACCAAATTTCATAACTGTACGATAAACTAAGCTTTATGGAGAGGGGTTTTTTTCACTTTGTAGGGGGCGCTGTTCAGCCATTTTCTTTGCGATTTTTTTGGGACCTTTAAAATATCAAATTTTTCACCAGGCCTGACAAGTGTGCAAAATATTGTGAGTTTTGGGGTATGTTAAGGTCCCCAAAAAGCTGTTCAAAGGGGGCACGGAATAACAAAAAATAATAATAATCAGAGCAAAAACAAGAGGCCTTCGCAGCGCTTTCGCTGCTCGGGCCTAATAATAATCAGAGCAAAAACAAGAGGCCTTCGCAGCGCTTTCGCTGCTCGGGCCTAATTAAAGCTGCAAGCAGCGTCGTTCGGCCCTCGCAGCGAAGATGCTCACCCTCCTTCCGCACCCCCTCCGCTCCATCCCCGATGCTCTCCAAACCCAACTCCCCGCCGCTCCGTCCTGGCCGGCAGCACGGGGCACCAGGGCACGTCCACGGACTGAAACGTCCACCACCCTGACACCAAGAAAAGCTAACAGTCACCTCATCCACACCTCACCCTGAATCAGCATCCCCTCCGAGCCTACCATTATATTACATGTCTCACCACTAGGGCATACTTTATCTTTAGCACACTGTTGGTGTGATGACACAGACCAACTTTAGTGCTTTTTTGCCCATATTTATTAAAGTTTTCGAAAGTTAAAGTTATCTAGGGGGCGCTGTGATCAATTACAGAAAAATCCCATTGAGGTCAGCTTTGGTTGACAAGGACAGTTTTCTGTTATTTTGGCATCAAACGGACGTTGTGTGTGTTATCTAAAGCCAGTGAGCTGAAAGGGGCAGAGCTACAGGGATTTGAATCAACAACCACATCAATGTGTTTGGTGCAGTCACGTGATGTCACAAGCCAAGTATAATGCCATTCTGACTTTGACTTTAGAAGTTAATAAAGTTTGAACCCATCTAGGGGGCGTTGTGACCATTTACAAGTAAATGCCATAGAGGTCATCTTTGGTCATCAAAGATGGTTTTCTGTTAATTTGGAATCAATCAAACGTTGCATGGGTCATCTAGAGACAAAAAGCTGTAAGTGGGTGGAGTTAAAGTGAATTGAACAAGTGATCACATACATGTGTTGATTGCAGATGTGTGATGACTCCCACAATGTTTGATGTAGTTTGGAACTTTTTTGCAGAAGTTACAAAGGTTTTTTGTATCTAGGGGGCGCTGTCCCAAATTTAAGAATTATTCCATGAAGAAGTTTGTAGGTTGATGACAGTCATTTGTGTGCAGTTTGGTGTGAATTGCATCATGCATGTGTTATTAAGGGCCTAATATCTGTCAGGGGGCGGAGCTAAAGCAATATCAACAACTTACCACAGGACTGTGGTGGGTGCCATTGTGTGAGTACACATAGCAAGTTTGGTGCAGTTACGACCTCGTCTGTAGGAGTTATTACAGTTTTAATGGTGTGTAGGGGGCGCTGTGGTGACATTACACAACTTTCACCAACGGTGTGTGCCTCGTTGAATAAAGGGCATGATTGTTGATTGCCATGTTCAGTCTCGGGCAGATCGGAGGTTGTTAGTGGAAGTTACAGTCAAACGTAAGGTCACGGCGTCACGCCAGAATTCGCCGTGGCATCAAAGCCCTTCCCTTTCTGAAAAGCTATCAGATCTGAATGGTCATTACAACATCATGAAGACAGTGCATGACCTTAGTGTCATGTTGACTAAAGTAGAGGGGACAAATATGGGCATTTCACCATTAAAAAATAGACTTCCTGTAGTCAGGGGGCGGGGCATAGGTGATGTCAGCTGTCCACATTGTCATTGTCTTGAGATGTGGTCAATGATCACACAGACGGAGTTTGATATAGATCTGATCATGCACATGGGAGTTGTTAAGTCAAGTAATGTAATGGCGAAAGGTCAAAGTTTGAGGCTTAGCCACGCCCACACCTTTATACTTGTATAAAATCCGACGGTTGAATTTTTTCCTCTATGTCTTAAGATTATATAGCAGGAGTTTGAAGGTGATAGGTGGAAAGGACGACGAGACATCATTCTCCTAATAACGTGTGTGAAAACCACTAAATCGAGTAATTGGACCAAAATGGCCGACTTCCTGTGCGACTTTGCACTTGGCTCAAAGAGACTTTTTTGTAGGTCCTGAGACCCCACATTAGTGTACCAAATTTCGTACTCCTCAGTCAAAGCATGGCTTGGGGCTGACAGTTTTAATGGACCTAGGGGGCGCTATTTCAGAAAATAGGCCACGCCCATTTGATGTTCACATGAGATCTTTTGGGGGGCCGGACTAGGATCACTCACAAGACGTTTCGTGACTGTATCTATAGAAATGACGACATGGGAGGCACATGTATGGTCACGGCGGTACGCCTGACTTCGCCGCGTCGCCACAGCCCCGCCTTCTGCAGAAAACACCCATAAAGTGACGTCAAGCAACGCCAACTTCTCTTCAGTTACCTGCTACAAATTCGGGCTGATTATTCGACAGGGCGAATTTTGGAAAATTTCCCAGTAAAACTTGACGTTTTAAGTCCTGAGGGGGCGGGGCTTGTGTGACATCATCCAGCGACCATTCATTTGTCTTCGGGGGGCGATGACGATTATCCATAGAAAGTTACTTTAACTGTAATTCTTTCATTTGTGAAATTATAGCAATTTGAATTTTTTTGGCGAGTGCTCGAACTTTGAGGCCTGGCCCCGCCCCTTCAGTATTTACGAAAAGTCAATTTTATTTTCTCATTTGAAGCGTCCATCGCTTCTGTTCGATGGCACACTATTTTTGAGACTATGGTACGAAAAATGACGAAACTGTTCAACCAAATATAGACCCTAGAAATGGCCAAAACGGCTAAAAATCGCCATTTCAACCCAAAATGGCCGACTTCCTGTTTTATATTGACCATGGTTGCAAGAGGCTTTTTTGTGCGGACTGTTGAGTAGTACCAGTATACCAAATTTCATAACTGTACGATAAACTAAGCTTTATGGAGAGGGGTATTTTTCACTCTTTAGGGGGCGCTGTCGAGCCACTTTTTTATCAACTTTCACATCGCCAGTGAAATACGTAAATTTCACGCACTTTCTATATTGGGCCAGAATTTGGTGACTTTTTGGATATGCTAAGACCCCCTAAAGGCCACCCAAAGACGCGGAAGAAAAAAGAAAGCGTAATAATAATAAACGGAGCAGATACAATAGGCCTTCGCAGCGCTTCGCTGCTCGGGCCTAATAAACGGAGCAGATACAATAGGCCTTCGCAGCTTCACTGCTCGGGCCTAATAAACGGAGCAGATACAATAGGCCTTCGCAGCTTCACTGCTCGGGCCTAATTAAAGCTGCAAGCAGCGTCGTTCGGCCCTCGCAGCGAAGCTGCTCGCCCTCCTTCCGCACCCCCTCCGCTCCATCCCCGACGCTCTCCAAACCCAGCTCCGCGCTTGTCCATCCTGGACGGCAGCCGGGGGCACCAGGGCACGTCTGGCAGAACAGAAAGTCAACCACCCCGACACCAGAAACCGTGAACGGCCTCCTCGTCCACACCTCACCCTGATTCAGCATCCCCTCTGAGCCCAGCATTACACGTCTCACCACTAGGAGATACTCTATCTTTACCACACTGGTGATGTGATGTTCAGTCTCTGGCAAATCGGAGGCTGTTTGTGGAAGTTACAGTCAAACGTAAGGTCACAGCGTCACGCCAGAAATCGCCATGGCATCAAAGCTCCTCCCTTTCTGAAAAGCTATCAGATCTGAATAGTCATTAGAACATCATGAAGACAGTGCATGACCTTAGTGTCATGTTGACTAAATTAGAGGGGACAAATATGGGCATTTCACCATAAAACAGAAGACTTCCTGTAGTCAGGGGGCGGGGCTTAGGTGATGCCAGCTGTCCACATTGTCACTGTCTTCAGATGTGGTCAGTGATCACACGGACAAAGTTTGAAATTGATCTGATCATGCACAAGGGAGTTATTGAGTCAAGTAACGTAATGGCGACTGGTCAAAGTTTGAGGCTTAGCCACGCCCACACCTTTATACTTATTTAAAATCCGACGGTTGAATCTTTTCCTCTATGTCTTAAGAGTATAAAGCAAGAGTTTGAAGGTGATCGGTGGAAAGGGCGACGAGACATCATTCTCCTAATAACGTGTGCGAAAACCACTAAATCGAGTACTTGGACCAAAATGGCCGACCTCCTGTGCGACATTGCGCTTGGCTCCAAGATACTTTTTTGTAGGTCCTGAGACACTACATTAGTGTGCCAAATTTCGTGATCCTCAGTCAAAGCACGGCTTGGGGCTGACAGTTTTAATGGTCCTAGGGGGCGCTATTTCAGAAAATAGGCCACGCCCACAAACTTCAGCTGTCCAATTCTATTAGGGGTCAGAGTAGGATCACTCATCAGAAATTGTGTGGCGATGTCACAATGATTGAAGAAATGAGAGACAAACGTATTTCCATGGCGTGATGGCGAATTTCGCCATGCTCCCAAAGCCCCGCCTTTATTCGAAAGCTGCCAGTACTATAGACCAAGTGACCTCAACTTGTCTGCTGCTATTTGCCAGTGATTGCTGGTGATTGGTTAAAAGGAGTCCAATAGGGAGCTGTGAAAAAAAGAGTGGCATGGCGACAGGTCAAAGTTTGAGGCTTAGCCACGCCCACACCTTTATACTTATTTAAAATCCGTAGGTTGAATTTTTTCCCCTTTGTCTTAAGAGTCTATAGCAGAAGTTTGAAGGTGATTGGTGAAAAGGGCAATGGTGTAACACTCTCCAAACAACGTGTGCGAAAACCACTAAATCGACTACTTGGACCAAAATGGCCGACTTCCTGTGCGACTTTGCACTTGGCTCCAAGAGACTTTTTTGTAGGACCGGAGACACCACATTAGTGTACCAGATTTCGTACTCCTCAGTCAAAGCATGGCTAGGGGCTGACAGTTTTAATGGTCCTAGAGGGCGCCATTTCAGAAAATAGGCCACGCCCACAAACTACAGCTGTCCAAATCTATTGGGGGTCAGACTAGGATCACTCACCAGACATTTTGTGGTGATGGCACGATAATTGAAGAAATGAGAGGCAAACGTATTGCCATGGCGTGATGGTGAATTTTGCCATGCTCCCAAAGCCCCGCCTTTTTTCAAAACCTGCCAGTACTGGAGACTAAGTGACCTCAACTTGTCAGCTGCTATTCGCCAGAGATTGCTGGCGATTGGGTAAAAGGAGTCCAATAGGTAGCTGTGAAAAAAAGAGTGGCGTGGTGACAGGTCAAAGTTTGAGGCTTAGCCACGCCCACACCTTTATACTTATTTAAAATCCGACGGTTGCATTTTTTCCTTTATGTCTTAAGAGTCTATAGCAGAAGTTTGAAGGCGATTGGTGAAAAGGGCGATGGAGCATCACTCTCCAAACAACGTGTGCGAAAACCACTAAATCGAGTACTTGGACCAAAATGGCCGACTTCCTGTGCGACTTTGCACTTGGCTCCAAGAGACTTTTTTGTAGGTCCTGAGACACCACATTAGTGTGCCAAATTTCATAATCCTCAGTCAAAGCATGACTTGGGGCTGACAGTTTTAATGGTCCTAGGGGGCGCTATTTCAGAAAATAGGCCACGCCCACCGGATGTTCACATCACATTTTGTGGGGGGCTGAACTAGGATCACTCCCAAGAGGTTTTGTGGCGATATCTCTAGAAATGACGAAATGGGAGGCAAACGTAAGGCCTAAGCGGTACGCCTGACTTCGCCGCGCCGCCACAGCCCCGCCTTCTGGAGAAAACTCCCATAAAGTGACGCCAAGCAACCCCAACTTGTCTTCAGTTACCCGCTACAAATTTGGGGTGGTTATTGGAAAGGGCGAATTTTGGAAAATTTCCCAGTAAATCTTGACCTTTTAAGTCCTGAGGGGGCGGGGCTTATGTGACATCATCAATCGACCATTCATTTGTCTTCGGAGGTCGACGACGATTGTCCTTAGAACATTTCTTTAACTGTAATTCTTTCATTTATGAATCTATAGCAATTTGAATTTTTTTGGCGAGTGCTCGAACTTTGAGGCCTGGTCCCGCCCCTTCAGTATTTACGAAAAGTCAATTTTATTGTCTCATTTTACTCGTCCATCGCTTCTGTTCGATCGCACACTATTTTTGAGACGATCGTGCGAAAAATGACCAAACTGTTAAACCAAATATAGACCCTAGAAATGGCCAAAACGGGGTCAAAATGGCCACTTTAGTCCAAAATGGCCGACTTCCTGTTTGATATTGACCATGGGTGCAAGAGGCTTTTCTGTGCGTATTGTTGAGTTCTACAAGTGTACCAAATTTCATCACTCTACTATGAAAAAAGGTCAAAGCGGAGGGGTATTTTTAATTTTCCAGGGGGCGCTGTTGAAACATTTTTTTACCAACTTTCACGTTGCCAGTGAAATACGTAAATTTCACGCACTTTCTATATTGGGCCAGAATTTGGTGACTTTTTGGATATGCTAAGACCCCCTAAAGGCCATCCAAAGACGCGGAAGAAAAAAAAAAAAAAAAAAAAAAAAAAAATTAAAGCTGCAAGCAGCGTCGTTCGGCCCTCGCAGCGAAGATGCTCACCCTCCTTCCGCACCCCCTCCGCTCCATCCCCGATGCTCTCCAAACCCAACTCCCCGCCGCTCCGTCCTGGCCGGCAGCACGGGGCACCAGGGCACGTCCACGGACTGAAACGTCCACCACCCTGACACCAAGAAAAGCTAACAGTCACCTCGTCCACACCTCACCCTGAATCAGCATCCCCTCCGAGCCTACCATTATATTACATGTCTCACCACTAGGGCATACTTTATCTTTAGCACACTGTTGGTGTGATGACACAGACCAACTTTAGTGCTTTTCTGCCCATATTTATTAAAGTTTTCGAAAGTTAAAGTTATCTAGGGGGCGCTGTGATCAATTACAGAAAAATCCCATTGAGGTCAGCTTTGGTTGACAAAGACAGTTTTCTGTTATTTTGGCATCAAACGGACGTTGTGTGTGTTATCTAAAGCCAGTGAGCTGAAAGGGGCGGAGCTACAGGGATTTGAACCAACAACCACATCAATGTGTTTGGTGCAGTCACGTGATGTCACAAGCCAAGTATAATGCCATTCTGACTTTGACTTTAGAAGTTAATAAAGTTTGAACCCATCTAGGGGGCGTTGTGACCATATACAAGTAAATGCCATAGAGGTCATCTTTGGTCATCAAAGATGGTTTTCTGTTAATTTGGAATCAATCAAACGTTGCATGGGTCATCTAGAGACAAAAAGCTGTAAGTGGGTGGAGTTAAAGTGAATTGAACAAGTGATCACATACATGTGTTGATTGCAGATGTGTGATGACTCCCACAATGTTTGATGTAGTTTGGAACTTTTTTGCAGAAGTTACAAAGGTTTTTTGTATCTAGGGGGCGCTGTCCCAAATTTAAGAATTATTCCATGAAGAAGTTTGTAGGTTGATGACAGTCATTTGTGTGCAGTTTGGTGTGAATTGCATCATGCATGTGTTATTCAGGGCCTAATATCTGTCAGGGGGCGGAGCTAAAGCAATATCAACAACTTGCCACAGGACTGTGGTGGGTGCCATTGTGTGAGTACACATAGCAAGTTTGGTGCAGTTACGACCTCGTCTGTAGGAGTTATTACAGTTTTAATGGTGTGTAGGGGGCGCTGTGGTGACATTACACAACTTTCACCAACGGTGTGTGCCTCGTTGAATAAAGGGCATGATTGTTGATTGCCATGTTCAGTCTCGGGCAGATCGGAGGTTGTTAGTGGAAGTTACAGTCAAACGTAAGGTCACGGCGTCACGCCAGAATTCGCCGTGGCATCAAAGCCCTTCCCTTTCTGAAAAGCTATCAGATCTGAATGGTCATTACAACATCATGAAGACAGTGCATGACCTTAGTGTCATGTTGACTAAAGTAGAGGGGACAAATATGGGCATTTCACCATTAAAAAATAGACTTCCTGTAGTCAGGGGGCGGGGCATAGGTGATGTCAGCTGTCCACATTGTCATTGTCTTGAGATGTGGTCAATGATCACACAGACGGAGTTTGATATAGATCTGATCATGCACATGGGAGTTGTTAAGTCAAGTAATGTAATGGCGAAAGGTCAAAGTTTGAGGCTTAGTAACGCCCACACCTTTATACTTGTATAAAATCCGACGGTTGAATTTTTTCCTCTATGTCTTAAGATTATATAGCAGGAGTTTGAAGGTGATAGGTGGAAAGGACGACGAGACATCATTCTCCTAATAACGTGTGTGAAAACCACTAAATCGAGTAATTGGACCAAAATGGCCGACTTCCTGTGCGACTTTGCACTTGGCTCAAAGAGACTTTTTTGTAGGTCCTGAGACCCCACATTAGTGTACCAAATTTCGTACTCCTCAGTCAAAGCATGGCTTGGGGCTGACAGTTTTAATGGACCTAGGGGGCGCTATTTCAGAAAATAGGCCACGCCCATTTGATGTTCACATGAGATCTTTTGGGGGGCCGGACTAGGATCACTCACAAGACGTTTCGTGACTGTATCTATAGAAATGACGACATGGGAGGCACATGTATGGTCACGGCGGTACGCCTGACTTCGCCGCGTCGCCACAGCCCCGCCTTCTGCAGAAAACACCCATAAAGTGACGTCAAGCAACGCCAACTTCTCTTCAGTTACCTGCTACAAATTCGGGCTGATTATTCGACAGGGCGAATTTTGGAAAATTTCCCAGTAAAACTTGACGTTTTAAGTCCTGAGGGGGCGGGGCTTGTGTGACATCATCCAGCGACCATTCATTTGTCTTCGGGGGGCGATGACGATTATCCATAGAAAGTTACTTTAACTGTAATTCTTTCATTTGTGAAATTATAGCAATTTGAATTTTTTTGGCGAGTGCTCGAACTTTGAGGCCTGGCCCCGCCCCTTCAGTATTTACGAAAAGTCAATTTTATTTTCTCATTTGAAGCGTCCATCGCTTCTGTTCGATGGCACACTATTTTTGAGACTATGGTACGAAAAATGACGAAACTGTTCAACCAAATATAGATCCTAGAAATGGCCAAAACGGCTAAAAATCGCCATTTCAACCCAAAATGGCCGACTTCCTGTTTTATATTGACCATGGTTGCAAGAGGCTTTTTTGTGCGGACTGTTGAGTAGTACCAGTATACCAAATTTCATAACTGTACGATAAACTAAGCTTTATGGAGAGGGGTATTTTTCACTCTTTAGGGGGCGCTGTCGAGCCACTTTTTTATCAACTTTCACATCGCCAGTGAAATACGTAAATTTCACGCACTTTCTATATTGGGCCAGAATTTGGTGACTTTTTGGATATGCTAAGACCCCCTAAAGGCCACCCAAAGACGCGGAAGAAAAAAGAAAGCGTAATAATAATAATTAAAGCTGCAAGCAGCGTCGTTCGGCCCTCGCAGCGAAGCTGCTCGCCCTCCTTCCGCACCCCCTCCGCTCCATCCCCGACGCTCTCCAAACCCAGCTCCGCGCTTCTCCGTCCTGGCCGGCAGCCGGGGGCACCAGGGAACGTCTGGCGGAACAGAAAGTCAACCACCCCGACACCAGAAACCGTGAACGGCCTCCTCGTCCACACCTTACCCTGACTCAGCATCCCCTCTGAGCCCACCATTACACGTCTCACCACTAGGAGATACTCTATCTTTACCACACTGGTGATGCGATGTTCAGTCTCGGGCAAGTCGGAGGCTGTTTGTGGAAGTTACAGTCAAACGTAAGGTCACAGTGTCACGTCAGAAATCGCCATGGCATCAAAGCCCCTGCCTTTCTGAAAAGCTATCAGATCTGAATGGTCATTACAACATCATGAAGACAGTGCATGACCTTAGTGTCATCTTGACTAAATTAGAGGGAACAAATATGGGCATTTCACCATAAAACAGTTGACTTCCTGTAGTCAGGGGGCGGGGCTTAGGTGATGTCAGCTGTCCACATTGTCACTGTCTTCAGATGTGGTCAGTGATCACACAGACAAAGTATGAAATTGATCTGATCATGCACATGGGAGTTGTTAAGTCAAATAAGGTAATGGCGACTGGTCAAAGTTTGAGGCTTAGCCACGCCCACACCTTTATACTTATTTAAAATCCGACGGTTGAATTTTTTCCTCTATGTCTTAAGAGTATATAGCAGAGGTTTGAAGGTGATCGGTGGAAAGGGCGAGGAGATATCATTCTCCTAATAACGTGTGCGAAAACCACTAAATTGAGTACTTGGACCAAAATGGCCGACCTCCTGTGCGACATTGTGCTTGGCTCCAAGAGACTTTTTTGTAGGTCCTGGTACACTACATTAGTGTGCCAAATTTTGTGATCCTCAGTCAAAGCATGGCTTGGGGCTGACTGTTTTAATGGTCCTAGGGGGCGCTGTTTCAGAAAATAGGCCACGCCCACAAACTTCAGCTGTCCAATTCTATTAGGGGTCAGAGTAGGATCACTCATCAGAACTTGTATGGCGATGTCACAATGACTGAAGAAATGAGAGACAAACGTATTTCCATGTCGTGATGGCGAATTTCGCCATTCTTCCAAAGCCCCGCCTTTATTCGAAACCTGCCAGTACTATAGACCAAGTGACCTCAACTTGTCTGCTGCTATTCGCCACTGTTTGGTGGTGATTGGTTAAAAGGAGTCCAATAGGGAGCTGTGAAAAAAAAGAGTGGCGTGGCGACAGGTCAAAGTTTGAGGCTTAGCCACGCCCACACCTTTATACTTATTTAAAATCCGACGGTTGAATTTTTTCATCTATGTGTTAAGAGTATGTAGCCGAAGTGTGAAGGCAATTGGTGAAAAGGGCGACGGAGCATCACTCTCCAAACAACGTGTGCGAAAACCACTAAATTGCGCACTTGGACCAAAATGGCCGACTTCCTGTGCGACAATGCACTTGGCTCCAAGAGACTTTTTTGTAGGTCCTGAGACACCACATTAGTGTACCAAATTTCGTAATCCTCAGTCAAAGCATGGCTTGGGGCTGTCAGTTTTAATGGTCCTAGGGGGCGCTATTTCAGAAAATAGACCACGCCCACCGGAATTTCACATCAGATCTTTTGGGGGGCCAGACTAGGATCACTCACAAGAAGCTTCGTGGCGATATCTCTAGAAATGACGAAATGGGAGGCAAACGTAAGGCCTAAGTGGTACGCCTGAATTCGCCGCGCCGCCACAGCCCCGCCTTCTGCAGAAAACTCCCATAAAGTGAAGCCAAGCAACCCCAACTTGTCTTCAGTTACCCGCTACAAATTTGGGGTGATTATTGGAAAGGGCGAATTTTGGAAAATTTCCCAGTAAAACTTGACCTTTTAAGTCCTGAGGGGGCGGGGCTTATGTGACATCATCAATCGACCATTCATTTGTCTTCGGAGGGCGATGACAATTGTCCACAGAACATTTCTTTAACCGTAATTCTTTCATTTATGAAATTATAGCAATTTGAATTTTTTTGGCGAGTGTTCGAACTTTGAGGCCTGGCCCCGCCCCTTCAGTATTTACGAAAAGTCAATTTTATTGTCTCATTTGAATCGTCCATCGATTCTGTTCGATCTCGCACAATTTTTGAGACGATGGTGCGAAAAATGACCAAACTGTTCAACCAAATATAGACCCTAGAAATGGCCAAAACGGGGTCAAAATGGCCACTTTACTCCAAAATGGCCGACTTCCTGTTTGATATTGACCATGGTTGCAAGAGACTTTTCTGTGCGGACTGTTGAGTACTACAAGTATACCAAATTTCATAACTGTACGATAAACTAAGCTTTATGGAGAGGGGTATTTTTCACTTTCTAGGGGGCGCTGTTCAGTCACTTTTTGACGAACTTTCACATCGCCAGTGAAATACGTAAATTTCACGCACTTTCTATATTGGGCCAGAATTTGGTGACTTTTTGGATATGCTAAGACCCCCTAAAGGCCATTCAAAGACGCGGAAGAAAAAAGAATAATAATAAGAAGAAACGGAGCAGATACAATAGGCCTTCGCAGCTTCACTGCTCGGGCCTAATTAAAGCTGCAAGCAGCGTCGTTCGGCCCTCGCAGCGAAGCTGCTCGCCCTCCTTCCGCACCCCCTCCGCTCCATCCCCGACGCTCTCCAAACCCAGCTCCGCGCTTCTCCGTCCTGGCCGGCAGCCGGGGGCACCAGGGAACGTCTGGCGGAACAGAAAGTCAACCACCCCGACACCAGAAACCGTGAACGGCCTCCTCGTCCACACCTTACCCTGACTCAGCATCCCCTCTGAGCCCACCATTACACGTCTCACCACTAGGAGATACTCTATCTTTACCACACTGGTGATGCGATGTTCAGTCTCGGGCAAGTCGGAGGCTGTTTGTGGAAGTTACAGTCAAACGTAAGGTCACAGTGTCACGTCAGAAATCGCCATGGCATCAAAGCCCCTGCCTTTCTGAAAAGCTATCAGATCTGAATGGTCATTACAACATCATGAAGACAGTGCATGACCTTAGTGTCATCTTGACTAAATTAGAGGGAACAAATATGGGCATTTCACCATAAAACAGTTGACTTCCTGTAGTCAGGGGGCGGGGCTTAGGTGATGTCAGCTGTCCACATTGTCACTGTCTTCAGATGTGGTCAGTGATCACACAGACAAAGTATGAAATTGATCTGATCATGCACATGGGAGTTGTTAAGTCAAATAAGGTAATGGCGACTGGTCAAAGTTTGAGGCTTAGCCACGCCCACACCTTTATACTTATTTAAAATCCGACGGTTGAATTTTTTCCTCTATGTCTTAAGAGTATATAGCAGAGGTTTGAAGGTGATCGGTGGAAAGGGCGAGGAGATATCATTCTCCTAATAACGTGTGCGAAAACCACTAAATTGAGTACTTGGACCAAAATGGCCGACCTCCTGTGCGACATTGTGCTTGGCTCCAAGAGACTTTTTTGTAGGTCCTGGTACACTACATTAGTGTGCCAAATTTTGTGATCCTCAGTCAAAGCATGGCTTGGGGCTGACTGTTTTAATGGTCCTAGGGGGCGCTGTTTCAGAAAATAGGCCACGCCCACAAACTTCAGCTGTCCAATTCTATTAGGGGTCAGAGTAGGATCACTCATCAGAACTTGTATGGCGATGTCACAATGACTGAAGAAATGAGAGACAAACGTATTTCCATGTCGTGATGGCGAATTTCGCCATTCTTCCAAAGCCCCGCCTTTATTCGAAACCTGCCAGTACTATAGACCAAGTGACCTCAACTTGTCTGCTGCTATTCGCCACTGTTTGGTGGTGATTGGTTAAAAGGAGTCCAATAGGGAGCTGTGAAAAAAAAGAGTGGCGTGGCGACAGGTCAAAGTTTGAGGCTTAGCCACGCCCACACCTTTATACTTATTTAAAATCCGACGGTTGAATTTTTTCATCTATGTGTTAAGAGTATGTAGCCGAAGTGTGAAGGCAATTGGTGAAAAGGGCGACGGAGCATCACTCTCCAAACAACGTGTGCGAAAACCACTAAATTGCGCACTTGGACCAAAATGGCCGACTTCCTGTGCGACAATGCACTTGGCTCCAAGAGACTTTTTTGTAGGTCCTGAGACACCACATTAGTGTACCAAATTTCGTAATCCTCAGTCAAAGCATGGCTTGGGGCTGTCAGTTTTAATGGTCCTAGGGGGCGCTATTTCAGAAAATAGACCACGCCCACCGGAATTTCACATCAGATCTTTTGGGGGGCCAGACTAGGATCACTCACAAGAAGCTTCGTGGCGATATCTCTAGAAATGACGAAATGGGAGGCAAACGTAAGGCCTAAGTGGTACGCCTGAATTCGCCGCGCCGCCACAGCCCCGCCTTCTGCAGAAAACTCCCATAAAGTGAAGCCAAGCAACCCCAACTTGTCTTCAGTTACCCGCTACAAATTTGGGGTGATTATTGGAAAGGGCGAATTTTGGAAAATTTCCCAGTAAAACTTGACCTTTTAAGTCCTGAGGGGGCGGGGCTTATGTGACATCATCAATCGACCATTCATTTGTCTTCGGAGGGCGATGACAATTGTCCACAGAACATTTCTTTAACCGTAATTCTTTCATTTATGAAATTATAGCAATTTGAATTTTTTTGGCGAGTGTTCGAACTTTGAGGCCTGGCCCCGCCCCTTCAGTATTTACGAAAAGTCAATTTTATTGTCTCATTTGAATCGTCCATCGATTCTGTTCGATCTCGCACAATTTTTGAGACGATGGTGCGAAAAATGACCAAACTGTTCAACCAAATATAGACCCTAGAAATGGCCAAAACGGGGTCAAAATGGCCACTTTACTCCAAAATGGCCGACTTCCTGTTTGATATTGACCATGGTTGCAAGAGACTTTTCTGTGCGGACTGTTGAGTACTACAAGTATACCAAATTTCATAACTGTACGATAAACTAAGCTTTATGGAGAGGGGTATTTTTCACTTTCTAGGGGGCGCTGTTCAGTCACTTTTTGACGAACTTTCACATCGCCAGTGAAATACGTAAATTTCACGCACTTTCTATATTGGGCCAGAATTTGGTGACTTTTTGGATATGCTAAGACCCCCTAAAGGCCATTCAAAGACGCGGAAGAAAAAAGAATAATAATAAGAAGAAACGGAGCAGATACAATAGGCCTTCGCAGCTTCACTGCTCGGGCCTAATAATAAACGGAGCAGATACAATAGGCCTTCGCAGCGCTTCGCTGCTCGGGCCTAATTAAAGCTGCAAGCAGCGTCGTTCGGCCCTCGCAGCTCCGCGCCGCTCCGGCCTGGCCGGCAGCCCGGGGCACCAGGGCACGTCCGCAGAACACAAACGTCGACCACCCCAACACCAGAAACTGCTAACGGCCACCTTGTCCGCAACTCACCCTGACTCAGCATCCCCTTTGAGCCCACCATTATATTTTATGTCTCACCACTAGGGAATCCTCTATCTTTACCACACTGGTGGTGTGATGACAGTGACCAACTTTAATGCTATTCTGACCATGTTTTTTAAAGTTATCGAAGGATAACGTTATCTAGGTGGCGCTGTGACCAACTACAGAAAAGTCCCATTGAGGTCAGCTTTGGTGACATTATATAACATTCACCAACCGTTTGTGCCTCATTGGCTAAAGGGCATGATTGTTCATTGCCATATTCAGTTTCGGGCAAATCGGAGGCCGTTTGTGGAAGTTACAGTCAAATGTAAGGTCATGGCGTCACGCCAGCATTCACCATGGCATCAAAGCCCCTCCCTTTCTGGAAAGCTATCAGATCTGAATGGTCTTTAAAACATCATGAAGACACTGTATGACCTGAGTGTCATTTTCATTAAATTAGAGGGGACAAATATGGGCATTTCACCATAAAACAATAGACTTCCTGTTGTCAGGGGGCGGGGCTTAGGTGATGTCAGCTGTCCACATTGTCGTTGTCTTGAGATGTGGTCAGTGATCACACAGACAAAGTTTGAATTAGATCTGATCATGCACATGGGAGTTATTAAGTCAAGTAATGTCATGGCGAAAGGTCAAAGTTTGAGGCTTAGCCACGCCCACACCTTTATACTTATTTAAAATCCGACGGTTGAATTTTTTCCCCTTTGACTTAAAAGTACATAGCATAAGTTTGAAGGTGATCGGTGTAAAGGGCAACGGGCCATCAATGTCCAAACAACGTGTGCGAAAACCACTAAATCGAGTACTTGGACCAAAATGGCCGACCTCCTGTGCGAAATTGCGCTTGGCTCCGAGACTTTTTTGTAGGGCCAGAGACCCTACATGAGTGTACCAATTTTCGTAATCCTCAGTCAAACCTTGTCTTGGGGCTGACAGTTTTAATGGTCCTAGGGGGCGCTATTTCAGAATATAGGCCACGCCCACAAATCTCAGATGCCCATTTCTATTGGGGGTCAGACTAGGATCACTCACCAGACATTTTGTGGCGATGTCACGATAATTGAAGAAATGAGAGGCAAACGTATTGCCATGGCGTGATGGCGAATTTCGCCATGCTCCCAAAGCCCCGCCTTTTTTCAAAACCTGCCAGTACTGTAGACCAAGTGACCTCAACTTGTCAGCTGCTATTTACCAGAGATTCCAGGTGATTGGGTAAAAGGAGTCCAATAGGGAGCTGTGAAAAAAAGAGTGGCGTGGCGAAAGGTCAAAGTTTGAGGCTTAGCCACGCCCACACCTTTATACTTATTTAAAATCCGACGGTTGAATTTTTTCCTCTATGTCTTAAGAGTATATAGCAGAAGCTCGAAGGCGATTGGTGAAAAGGGCGACGGAGCATCACTCTCCAAACAACGTGTGTGAAAACCACTAAATCGCGCACTTGGACCAAAATGGCCGACTTCCTGTGCGACTTTGCACTTGGCTCCAAGAGACTTTTTTGTAGGTCCTGAGACACCACATTAGTGTACCAAATTTCGTAATCCTCAGTCAAAGCATGGCTTGGGGCTGACAGTTTTAATGGTCCTAGGGGGCGCTAATACAGAAAATAGGCCACGCCCACAAACTTAAGCTGACCTTTTCTATTGGGGGTCAGACTAGGATCACTCACAACAATGGTCGAGGTGATATCACGATAAATGAAGAAATGAGAGGCAAACGTATTTCCATGGCGTGATGGCGAATTTCGCCATGCTCCCAAAGCCCCGCCTTTTTGCAAAACCTTCCAGTACTGGAGACCAAGTGACCTCAACTTGCCTGCTGCTATTTACCAGAGATTCCTGGTGATTGGGTAAAAGGAGTCCAATAAGGAGCTGTGAAAAAAAGAGTGGCGTGGCGAAAGGTCAAAGTTTGAGGCTTAGCCACGCCCACACCTTTATACTTATTTAAAATCCGACGGTTGAATTTTTTCCTCTATGTCTTAAGACTATATAGCAGAAGTTTGAAAGTGATTGGTGAAAAGGGCGACGGAGTATCACTCTCCAAACAACGTGTGTGAAAACCACTAAATCGCGCACTTGGACCAAAATGGCCGACTTCCTGTGCGACTTTGCACTTGGCTTCAAGAGACTTTTTTGTAGGTCCTGAGACACCACATTAGTGTACCAAATTTCGTAATCCTCAGTCAAAGCATGGCTTGGGGCTGACAGTTTTAATGGTCCTAGGGGGCGCTATTTAAGAAAATAGGCCACGCCCACCAGATGTTCACATCAGATCTTTTGGGGGGCCGGACTAGGATCACTCACAAGAAGTTTCGTGACGATATCTTTGGAAATGACGAAATGGGAGGCAAACGTAAGGCCAAGGCGGTACGCCTGAATTCGCCGCGCCGCCACAGCCCCGCCCTCTGCCGAAAACTCCCATAAAGTGATGCTAAGCAACCCCCACTTGTCTTGAGTTACCAGCTACAAATTTGTGGTGATTAAGTGAAATGGGGCAATTTGGGACCTTTCACAGTAAAACTTGATCTTTTTGGTCCTGAGGGGGCGGGGCTTGTGTGATGTCATCATCCGACCATTCAATTTACTTTGTGGGTGGATGACGAATGACCACAGAAAGTTTGGTAACTCTATTCCATTCAGTTATGAAGTTATAGCAATTTAAATATTTTTGGCGAGTAGTCAAACTTCGAGGCCTGGCTCCGCCCCTTCAACATATACGAAAACTCAGAATCCTTATCTCATTTTGTTCGCCCATCCCTTCTGAGCAATTTTACACAATTTTTGAGACGATCGTGCGAAAAATGATCGAGCAATCCAATCAGAAACGGACCCTAAAAACGGCAAAAACGGCAAAAAATCGCCATTTCAACCCAAAATGGCCGACTTCCTGTTTGATATTGACCATGGTTGCAAGAGACTTTTCTGTGCGGACTGTTGAGTACTACAAGTGTACCAAATTTCATAACTGTACGATAAACTAAGCTTTATGGAGAGGGGTTTTTTTCACTTTGTAGGGGGCGCTGTTCAGCCATTTTCTTTGCGATTTTTTTGGGACCTTTAAAATATCAAATTTTTCACCAGGCCTGACAAGTGTGCAAAATATTGTGAGTTTTGGGGTATGTTAAGGTCCCCAAAAAGCTGTTCAAAGGGGGCACGGAATAACAAAAAATAATTAAAGCTGCAAGCAGCGTCGTTCGGCCCTCGCAGCTCTGCACCGCTCCTGCCTGGCCGGCAGCCCGGGGCACCAGGGCACGTCCGCAGAAAACAAACGTCGACCACCCCAACACCAGAAACTGCTAACGGCCACCTTGTCCGCAACTCACCCTGACTCAGCATCCCCTTTGAGCCCACCATTATATTTTATGTCTCACCACTAGGGAATCCTCTATCTTTACCACACTGGTGGTGTGATGACAGTGACCAACTTTAATGCTATTCTGACCATGTTTTTTAAAGTTATCGAAGGATAACGTTATCTAGGTGGCGCTGTGACCAACTACAGAAAAGTCCCATTGAGGTCAGCTTTGGTGACATTATATAACATTCACCAACCGTTTGTGCCTCATTGGCTAAAGGGCATGATTGTTCATTG
The DNA here is from genome assembly GCF_043380555.1 of Nothobranchius furzeri. NCBI lineage: Eukaryota > Metazoa > Chordata > Actinopteri > Cyprinodontiformes > Nothobranchiidae > Nothobranchius > Nothobranchius furzeri. Next base: position 32,207,770 of record NC_091756.1, read on the forward strand.
CCATATTCAGTTTCGGGCAAATCGGAGGCCGTTTGTGGAAGTTACAGTCAAATGTAAGGTCATGGCGTCACGCCAGCATTCACCATGGCATCAAAGCCCCTCCCTTTCTGGAAAGCTATCAGATCTGAATGGTCTTTAAAACATCATGAAGACACTGTATGACCTGAGTGTCATTTTCACTAAATTAGAGGGGACAAATATGGGCATTTCACCATAAAACAATAGACTTCCTGTTGTCAGGGGGCGGGGCTTAGGTGATGTCAGCTGTCCACATTGTCGTTGTCTTGAGATGTGGTCAGTGATCACACAGACAAAGTTTGAATTAGATCTGATCATGCACATGGGAGTTATTAAGTCAAGTAATGTCATGGCGAAAGGTCAAACTTTGAGGCTTAGCCACGCCCACACCTTTATACTTATTTAAAATCCGACGGTTGAATTTTTTCCCCTTTGACTTAAAAGTACATAGCATAAGTTTGAAGGTGATCGATGTAAAGGGCAACGGGCCATCAATGTCCAAACAACGTGTGCGAAAACCACTAAATCGAGAACTTGGACCAAAATGGCCGACCTCCTGTGCGAAATTGCGCTTGGCTCCAAGATACTTTTTTGTAGGTCCGGAGACCCTACATGAGTGTACCAATTTTCGTAATCCTCAGTCAAACCTTGTCTTGGGGCTGACAGTTTTAATGGTCCTAGGGGGCGCTATTTCAGAATATAGGCCACGCCCACAAATCTCAGATGCCCATTTCTATTGGGGGTCAGACTAGGATCACTCACCAGACATTTTGTGGCGATGTCACGATAATTGAAGAAATGAGAGGCAAACGTATTGCCATGGCGTGATGGAGAATTTCGCCATGCTCCCAAAGCCCCGCCTTTTTTTCAAAACCTGCCAGTACTGTAGACCAAGTGACCTCAACTTGTCAGCTGCTATTTACAAGATATTCCAGGTGATTGGGTAAAAGGAGTCCAATAGGGAGCTGTGAAAAAAAGAGTGGCGTGGCGAAAGGTCAAAGTTTGAGGCTTAGCCACGCCTACACCTTTCAACTTTTGAAAAATCCGACGGTTGACTTTTTTCCCCTATGCCTTAAGAGTATATAGCAGAAGTTTGAAGGCGATTGGTGAAAAGGGCGAAGGAGCATCACTCTCCAAACAACGTGTGCGAAAACCACTAAATCGCGTACTTGGACCAAAATGGCCGACTTCCTGTGCAATTTTGTGCTTGGCTCCAAGAGACTTTTTTGTAGGTCCTGGGACACCACATTAGTGTACCAAATTTCGTAATCCTCAGTGAAAGCATGGCTTGGGGCTAATAGTTTAAATGGTCCTAGGGGGCGCTATTTCAGAAATTAGGCCACGCCCACATATTTCAGGTGTCTATGTCTCTTTGGGGTCAGACTAGGATCACTCACCAGAAGTTTCGTAACAATATCACGATAAATGAAGAAATGAGAGGCAAACGTATTTCCATGGCGTGATGGCGATTTTCGAGATGCTCCCAAAGCCCCGCCTTTTTTTGAAACCTTCCAGTACTGGATACCAAGTGACCTCAAGTTGTCTACTGCTATTTGCCAGAGAATCCTGCCGATTGGGTAAAAGGAGTCCAGTAGGGAGCTGTGAAAAAAAGAGTGGCGCGGCGACAGGTCAAAGTTTGAGGCTTAGCCACGCCCACACCTTTCAACTTTTGAAAAATCCGACGGTTGAATTTTTTCCCCTATGCCTTAAGAGTATATAGCAGAAGTTTGAAGGCGATTGGTGAAAAGGGCGACGGAGCATCACTCTCCAAACAACGTGTGCGAAAACCACTAAATCGCGTACTTGGACCAAAATGGCCGACTTCCTGTGCAATTTTGTGATTGGCTCCAAGAGACTTTTTTGTAGGTCCTGGGACACCACATTAGTGTACCAAATTTCGTAATCCTCAGTCAAAGCATGGCTTGGGGCTATTAGTTTAAATGGTCCTAGGGGGCGCTATTTCAGAAATTAGGCCACGCCCACATATTTCAGCTGTCTATGTCTCTTTGTGGTCAGACTAGGATCACTCACCAGAAGTTTCGTAACGATATCACGATAAATGAAGAAATGAGAGGCAAACGTATTTCCATGGCGTGATGGCGATTTTCGCCATGCTCCCAAAGCCCTGCCTTTTTTTGAAACCTTCCAGTACTGGATACCAAGTGACCTCAAGTTGTCTACTGCTATTTGCCAGAGACTCCTGCTGATTGGGTAAAAGGAGTCCAGTAGGGAGCTGTGAAAAAAAGAGTGGTGCGGCGACAGGTCAAAGTTTGAGGCTTAGCCACGCCCACACCTTTCAACTTTTGAAAAATCCGACGGTTGAATTTTTTCCTCTATGTCTTAAGAGCAGATGGCAGAAGTTTGAAGCAGATTGGTGAAAATGGCGACGGAGCATCACTCTCCAAACAACGTGTGCGAAAACCACTAAATTGCGTACTTGGACCAAAATGGCCGACTTCCTGTGCAACTTTGCACTTGGCTCCAAGAGACTTTTTTGTAGGTCCTGAGACACCACATTAGTGTACCAAATTTCGTACTCCTCAGTCAAAGCATGGCTTGGGGCTGACAGTTTTAATGGTCCTAGGGGGCGCTATTTCAGAAAATAGGCCACGCCCACCGGATGTTCACATCAGATCTTTTGAGGGGCCGGACTAGGATCACTCACAACAAGTTTCGTGACGATATCTTTAGAAATGACGAAATGGAAGGCAAACGTAAGGCCATGGCGGTACGCCTGACTTCGCCGCGCCGCCACAGCCCCGCCTTCTGCCGAAAACTCCCATAAAGTGACGCCAAGCAACCTCCACTTGTCTTGAGTTACCAGCTACAAGTTTGTGGTGATTAAGTGAAATGGGGCAATTTGGGACCTTTCACAGTAAAACTTGACCTTTTTGGTCCTGAGGGGGCGGGGCTTGTGTGATGTCATCATCCGACCATTCAATTTACTTTGTGGCTGGATGACGAATGACCACAGAAAGTTTGGTAATTCTATTCCTTTCAGTTATTAAGTTATAGCAATTTTAAATTTTTTGGCGAGTAGTCAAACTTCGAGGCCTGGCCCCGCCCCTTCAACATATACGAAAACTCAGAATCCTTGTCTCATTTTGTTCGCCCATTCCTTCTGAGCAATTTTACACAAGTTTTGAGACGATCGTGCGAAAAATGATCGAGCAATCCAATCAGAAACGGACCCTAAAAACGGCAAAAACGGCTAAAAATCGCCATTTCAACCCAAAATGGCCGACTTCCTGTTTGATATTGACCATGCTTGCAAGAGACTTTTCTGTGCGGACTGTTGAGTTCTACAAGTGTACCAAATTTCATAACTGTACGATAAACTAAGCTTTATGGAGAGGGTTTTTTTTCACTTTGTAGTGGGCGCTGTTCAGCCATTTTCTTTGCGATTTTTTTGGGACCTTTAAAATATCAAATTTTTCACCAGGCCTGAGAAGTTTGCAAAATATTGTGAGTTTTGGGGTATGTTAAGGTCCCCAAAAAGCCGTTCAAAGGGGGCACGGAATAACAAAAAATAATTAAAGCTGCAAGCAGCGTCGTTCGGCCCTCGCAGCTCCGCGCCGCTCCGGCCTGGCCGGCAGCCCGGGGCACTAGGGCACGTCCACGGAACAGAAACGTCGACCACCCCAACACCAGAAACCGCAAACGATCACCTCGTCCGCACCTCACCCTGACTCAGCATCCCCTCTGAGGACACCATTATATTACACGTCTCACAACTAGGGCATACTCTACCTTTACGACTCTCGTGGATCTGATGACACAGACCAACTGTAATGCTTTTCTGACCACGTTGTTTGAAGTTATTGTAGGTTAAACTTATCTAGGGCCGCTGGAAAGCTTTCAGATCATGACAAATATGGGCATTTCACCATAAAACAATAGACTTCCTGTAGTAGAGGGCGGGACTTAGGGGATGTCAGCTGTCCACATTGGCATTGTCTTCAGATGTGGTCAGTGATCACACAGACAAAGTTTGATATAGATTAGATCATGCACATGGGAGTTATTAAGCCAAGAAATGTAATGGCGAAAGGTCAAAGTTTGAGGGTTAGCCACGCCCACACCTTTCAACTTTTGAAAAATCCGACGGTTGAATTTTTTCCCCTATGTCTTAAGAGGATATAGCAGGAGTTTGAAGGCAATTGGTGAAAAGGACGATGGGGCATAATACTCCAAACAATGTCTGCGAAAACCACTAAATTGAGTACTTGGACCAAAATGGCCGACTTCCTGTACGATTTTGCACTTGGCTCCAAGAGACTTTTTTTCCTGAGACAACACATTAGTGTACCAAATTTCGTAATCCTCAGTCAAAGCATGGCTTGGGGCTATTAGTTTAAAAGGTCCTAGGGGGCGCTATTTAAGGAAATAGGCCACGCCCACAAACTTCAGCTGTCTATTTCTCTTGGGGTCAGACTAGGATCACTCACCAGAAGTTTCGTAGTGATATCACGATAACTGAAGAAATGAGAGGCAAACGTATTTCCATGGCGTGATGGCGATTTTCGCCATGCTCCCAAAGCCCCGCCTTTTTTTGAAACCTGCCAGTACTGGAGACCAAGTGACCTCACGTTGTCTACTGCTATTTGCCAGAGATTCCTGCTGATTGGGTAAAAGGAGTCCAGTAGGGAGCTGTGAAAAAAAGAGTGGCGTGGCGACAGGTCAAAGTTTGAGGCTTAGCCACGCCCACACCTTTCAACTTTTGAAAAATGCGACGGTTGAATTTTTTCCCCTACGTCTTAAGAGTATATAGCAGAAGTGTGAAAGCGATTGGTGAAAAAAGCAACGGAGCATCACTCTCCAAACAACGTATACCAAAACATCTAAATCGCGTACTTGTACCAAAATGGCCGACTTCCTGTGCGACTTTGGACTTGGCTCCAAGAGACTTTTTTGTAGGTCCTGAGACTCCACATTAGTTTACCAAATTTCGTAATCCTCAGTCAAAGCATGGCTAGGGGCTGGCAGTTTTAATGGTCCTAGAGGGCGCTATTTCAGAAAATTGGCCACGCCCACAAATTTTAGCTGTCCATTTCTATTGGGGGTCAGACTAGGATCACTCACAACAAATTTCGAGGTGATATCTCGATAACTTAAGGAATGAGAGGCAAACGTATTTCCATGGCGTGATGGTGATTTTCGCCATGCTCCCAAAGCCCCGCCTTTTTTCAAAACCTGCCAGTACTGGAGACCAAGTAACTTCAAGTTGTCTACTGCTGTTTGCCACAGAATCCTGGTGTTTGGGTAAAAGGAGTCCAGTAGGGAGCTGTGAAAAAAAGAGTGGCGTGGCGACAGTTCAAAGTTTGAGGCTTAGCCACGCCCACACCTTTCAACTTTTGAAAAATCCGACGGTTGAATTTTTTCCCCTATGTCTTAAGAGTATATAGCAGAAGTTTGAAGGAGATTGGTGAAAAGGGCGACGGAGCATCACTCTCCAAACAACGTGTGCGAAAACAACTAAATCGCGCACTTGGACCAAAATGGCCGACTTCCTGTGCGACTTTGCACTTGGCTCCTAGAGACTTTTTTGTAGGTCCTGAGACACCACATTAGTGTACCAAATTTCGTAATCCTCAGTCAAAGCATGGCTTGGGGCTGACAGTTTTAATGGTCCTAGGGGGCGCTATTTCAGAAAATTGGCCACGCCCACCGGATGTTCACGTCAGATTTTTTGGGGGGCCAGACTAGGATCACTCACAAGAAGTTTCGTGACGACATCTTTAGAAATAAAGAAATGGGAGGCAAACGTAAGGCCACGGCGGTACGCCTTACTTCGCCGCGCCGCCACAGCCCCGCCCTCTGCCGAAAACTCCCATAAAGTGACGCCAAGCAACCCCCACTTGCCTTGAGTTACCAGCTCCAAATTTGTGGTGATTAAGTGAAATGGGGCAATTTGGGACCTTTCACAGTAAAACTTGACCTTTTTGGTCCTGAGGGGGCGGGGCTTGTGTGATGTCATCAACCGACCATTCAATTTACTTTGTGGGTCGATGACAAATGACCACACAAAGTTTGGTAACTCTATTCCATTCAATTATGAAGTTATAGCAATTTAAATTTTTTTGGCGAGTAGTCAAACTTTGAGGCCTGGCTCCGCCCCTTCAACATATACGAAAACTCAGAATCCTTATCTCATTTTGTTCGCCCATCCCTTCTGAGCAATTTTACACAATTTTTGAGACGATCGTGCGAAAAATGATCGAGCAATCCAATCAGAGACGGACCCTAAAAACGGCAAAAACGGCAAAAAATCGCCATTTCAACCCAAAATGGCCGACTTCCTGTTTGATATTGACCATGGTTGCAAGAGACTTTTCTGTGCGGACTGTTGAGTACTACAAGTGTACCAAATTTCATAACTGTACGATAAACTAAGCTTTATGGAGAGGGTTTTTTTTCACTTTGTAGGGGGCGCTGTTCAGCCATTTTCTTTGCGATTTTTTTGGGACCTTTAAAATATCAAATTTTTCACCAGGCCTGACAAGTGTGCAAAATATTGTGAGTTTTGGGGTATGTTAAGGTCCCCAAAAAGCTGTTCAAAGGGGGCACGGAATAACAAAAAATAATAATAATCAGAGCAAAAACAAGAGGCCTTCGCAGCGCTTTCGCTGCTCGGGCCTAATTAAAGCTGCAAGCAGCGTCGTTCGGCCCTCGCAGCGAAGCTGCTCGCCCTCCTTCCGCACCCCCTCCGCTCCATCCCCGACGCTCTCCAAACCCAGCTCCGCGCTTCTCCGTCCTGGCCGGCAGCCGGGGGCACCAGGGAACGTCTGGCGGAACAGAAAGTCAACCACCCCGACACCAGAAACCGTGAACGGCCTCCTCGTCCACACCTTACCCTGACTCAGCATCCCCTCTGAGCCCACCATTACACGTCTCACCACTAGGAGATACTCTATCTTTACCACACTGGTGATGCGATGTTCAGTCTCGGGCAAGTCGGAGGCTGTTTGTGGAAGTTACAGTCAAACGTAAGGTCACAGTGTCACGTCAGAAATCGCCATGGCATCAAAGCCCCTGCCTTTCTGAAAAGCTATCAGATCTGAATGGTCATTACAACATCATGAAGACAGTGCATGACCTTAGTGTCATCTTGACTAAATTAGAGGGAACAAATATGGGCATTTCACCATAAAACAGTTGACTTCCTGTAGTCAGGGGGCGGGGCTTAGGTGATGTCAGCTGTCCACATTGTCACTGTCTTCAGATGTGGTCAGTGATCACACAGACAAAGTATGAAATTGATCTGATCATGCACATGGGAGTTGTTAAGTCAAATAAGGTAATGGCGACTGGTCAAAGTTTGAGGCTTAGCCACGCCCACACCTTTATACTTATTTAAAATCCGACGGTTGAATTTTTTCCTCTATGTCTTAAGAGTATATAGCAGAGGTTTGAAGGTGATCGGTGGAAAGGGCGAGGAGATATCATTCTCCTAATAACGTGTGCGAAAACCACTAAATTGAGTACTTGGACCAAAATGGCCGACCTCCTGTGCGACATTGTGCTTGGCTCCAAGAGACTTTTTTGTAGGTCCTGGTACACTACATTAGTGTGCCAAATTTTGTGATCCTCAGTCAAAGCATGGCTTGGGGCTGACTGTTTTAATGGTCCTAGGGGGCGCTGTTTCAGAAAATAGGCCACGCCCACAAACTTCAGCTGTCCAATTCTATTAGGGGTCAGAGTAGGATCACTCATCAGAACTTGTATGGCGATGTCACAATGACTGAAGAAATGAGAGACAAACGTATTTCCATGTCGTGATGGCGAATTTCGCCATTCTTCCAAAGCCCCGCCTTTATTCGAAACCTGCCAGTACTATAGACCAAGTGACCTCAACTTGTCTGCTGCTATTCGCCACTGTTTGGTGGTGATTGGTTAAAAGGAGTCCAATAGGGAGCTGTGAAAAAAAAGAGTGGCGTGGCGACAGGTCAAAGTTTGAGGCTTAGCCACGCCCACACCTTTATACTTATTTAAAATCCGACGGTTGAATTTTTTCATCTATGTGTTAAGAGTATGTAGCCGAAGTGTGAAGGCAATTGGTGAAAAGGGCGACGGAGCATCACTCTCCAAACAACGTGTGCGAAAACCACTAAATTGCGCACTTGGACCAAAATGGCCGACTTCCTGTGCGACAATGCACTTGGCTCCAAGAGACTTTTTTGTAGGTCCTGAGACACCACATTAGTGTACCAAATTTCGTAATCCTCAGTCAAAGCATGGCTTGGGGCTGTCAGTTTTAATGGTCCTAGGGGGCGCTATTTCAGAAAATAGACCACGCCCACCGGAATTTCACATCAGATCTTTTGGGGGGCCAGACTAGGATCACTCACAAGAAGCTTCGTGGCGATATCTCTAGAAATGACGAAATGGGAGGCAAACGTAAGGCCTAAGTGGTACGCCTGAATTCGCCGCGCCGCCACAGCCCCGCCTTCTGCAGAAAACTCCCATAAAGTGAAGCCAAGCAACCCCAACTTGTCTTCAGTTACCCGCTACAAATTTGGGGTGATTATTGGAAAGGGCGAATTTTGGAAAATTTCCCAGTAAAACTTGACCTTTTAAGTCCTGAGGGGGCGGGGCTTATGTGACATCATCAATCGACCATTCATTTGTCTTCGGAGGGCGATGACAATTGTCCACAGAACATTTCTTTAACCGTAATTCTTTCATTTATGAAATTATAGCAATTTGAATTTTTTTGGCGAGTGTTCGAACTTTGAGGCCTGGCCCCGCCCCTTCAGTATTTACGAAAAGTCAATTTTATTGTCTCATTTGAATCGTCCATCGATTCTGTTCGATCTCGCACAATTTTTGAGACGATGGTGCGAAAAATGACCAAACTGTTCAACCAAATATAGACCCTAGAAATGGCCAAAACGGGGTCAAAATGGCCACTTTACTCCAAAATGGCCGACTTCCTGTTTGATATTGACCATGGTTGCAAGAGACTTTTCTGTGCGGACTGTTGAGTACTACAAGTATACCAAATTTCATAACTGTACGATAAACTAAGCTTTATGGAGAGGGGTATTTTTCACTTTCTAGGGGGCGCTGTTCAGTCACTTTTTGACGAACTTTCACATCGCCAGTGAAATACGTAAATTTCACGCACTTTCTATATTGGGCCAGAATTTGGTGACTTTTTGGATATGCTAAGACCCCCTAAAGGCCATTCAAAGACGCGGAAGAAAAAAGAATAATAATTAAAGCTGCAAGCAGCGTCGTTCGGCCCTCGCAGTGAAGCTGCTCGTCCTCCGTCCGTACCCCCTCCGCTCCATCCCCGACGCTCTCCAAACCCAGCTCCGCGCCCCTTCCTGGCCGGCAGCCCGGGACACCAGGGCACGTCCGCGGAACAGAAACGTCCACCAGAACAGAATTCGCCATGGCATCAAAGCCCCTCCCTTTCTGAAAAGCTATCAGATCTGAATGGTCATTACAGCATCATGAAGACAGTGCATGACCTTAGTGTCATCTTGACTAAATTAGAGGGGACAAATATGGGCAGTTCACCATAAAACAATAGACTTCCTGTAGTCAGGGGGCGGGGCTTAGGTGATGTCAGCTGTCCACATTGTCACTGTCTTCAGATGTGGTCAGTGATCACACAGACAAAAGTATGAAATTGATCTGATCATGCACATGGGAGTTGTTAAGTCAAATAAGGTAATGGCGACTGGTCAAAGTTTGAGGCTTAGCCACGCCCACACCTTTATACTTATTTAAAATCCGACGGTTGAATTTTTTCCTCTATGTCTTAAGAGTATATAGCAGAAGTTTGAAGGTGATCGGTGGAAAGGGCGAGGAGATATCATTCTCCTAATAACGTGTGCGAAAACCACTAAATTGAGTACTTGGACCAAAATGGCCGACCTCCTGTGCGACATTGCGCTTGGCTCCAAGAGACTTTTTTGTAGGTCCTGATACACTACATTAGTGTGCCAAATTTTGTGAACCTCAGTCAAAGCATGGCTTGGGGCTGACTGTTTTAATGGTCCTAGGGGGCACTGTTTCGGAAAATAGGCCACGCCCACAAACTTCAGCTGTCCAATTCTATTAGGGGTCAGAGTAGGATCACTCATCAGAACTTGTGTGGCGATGTCACAATGACTGAAGAAATGAGAGACAAACGTATTTCCATGTCGTGATGGCGAATTTTGCCATGCTCCCAAAGCCCCGCCTTTATTCGAAACCTGCCAGTACTATAGACCAAGTGACCTCAACTTGTCTGCTGCTATTTGCCACTGTTTGGTGGTGATTGGATAAAAGGAGTCCAATAGGGAGCTGTGAAAAAAAGAGTGGCGTGGCGACAGGTCAGAGTTTGAGGCTTAGCCACGCCCACACCTTTATACTTATTTAAAATCCGACGGTTGAATTTTTTCATCTATGTCTTAAGAGTATATAGCAGAAGTGTGAAGGTGATTGGTGAAAAGGGCGACGGAGCATCACTCTCCAAACAACGTGTGCGAAAACCACTAAATCGCGCACTTGGACCAAAATGGCCGACTTCCTGTGCGACATTGCACTTGGCTCCAAGAGACTTTTTTGTAGGTCCTGAGACACCACATTAGTGTACCAAATTTCGTAATCCTCAGTCAAAGCATGGCTTGGGGCTGTCAGTTTTAATGGTCCTAGAGGGCGCTATTTCAGAAAATAGACCACGCCCACCAGAATTTCACATCAGATTTTTTGGGGGGCCAGACTAGGATCACTCACAAGAAGTTTCGTGGCGATATCTCTAGAAATGACGAAATGGGAGGCAAACGTAAGGCCTAAGCGGTACGCCTGACTTCGCCGCGCCGCCACAGCCCCGCCTTCTGGAGAAAACTCCCATAAAGTGACGCCAAGCAACCCCAACTTGTCTTCAGTTACCCGCTACAAATTTGGGGTGATTATTGGAAAGGGCGAATTTTGGAAAATTTCTCAGTAAAACTTGACCTTTTAAGTCCTGAAGGGGCGGGGCTTATGTGACATCATCAATCGACCATTCATTTGTCTTCGGGGGGCGATGATGATTGTCCATAGAACATTTCTTTAACTGTAATTCTTTCATTTATGAATCTATAGCAATTTGAATTTTTTTGGCGAGTGCTCGAACTTTGAGGCCTGGTCCCGCCCCTTCAGTATTTACGAAAAGTCAATTTTATTGTCTCATTTTAATCGTCCATCACTTCTGTTCGATCGCACACTATTTTTGAGACGATCGTGCGAAAAATGACCAAACTGTTCAACCAAATATAGACCCAAGAAATGGCCGAAACAGGGTCAAAATGGCCACTTTAGTCCAAAATGGCCGACTTCCTGTTTGATATTGACCACGGGTGCAAGAGGCTTTTCTGTGCGTATTGTTGAGTTCTACAAGTGTACCAAATTTCATAACTGTACGATAAACTAAGCTTTATGGAGAGGGGTATTTTTCACTTTCTAGGGGGCGCTGTTCAGCCATTTTTTTATGAACTTTCACATCGCCAGTGAAATACGTAAATTTCACGCACTTTCTATATTGGGCCAGAATTTGGTGACTTTTTGGATATGCTAAGACCCCCTAAAGGCCAGTCAAAGACGCGGAAGAAAAAAGAAAGAAAGAAAGCGTAATAATAAACGGAGCAGATACAATAGGCCTTCGCAGCTTCACTGCTCGGGCCTAATAAGAAGAAACGGAGCAGATACAATAGGCCTTCGCAGCTTCACTGCTCGGGCCTAATAATAATCAGAGCAAAAACAAGAGGCCTTCGCAGCGCTTTCGCTGCTCGGGCCTAATTAAAGCTGCAAGCAGCGTCGTTCGGCCCTCGCAGCGAAGCTGCTCGCCCTCCTTCAGCACCCCCTCCGCTCCATCCCCGACGCTCTCCAAACCCGGCTCCGCGCTTCTCCATCCTGGCCGGCAGCCGAGGGCATCAGGGCATGCCTGTCGGAACAGAAAGTCAGCCACCCCAACACCGGAAACCGTGAAAGGCCTCCTCGTCCACACCTCACCCTGACTCAGCATCCCTTCTGAGCCCACCATTACATGTCTCACCCCTAGGAGATACTCTATCTTTACCACACTGGTGATGTGATGTTCAGTCTCGGGCAAATCGGAGGCTGTTTGTGGAAGTTACAGTCAAACGTAAGGTCACAGCGTCACGCCAGAAATCGCCATGGCATCAAAGCCCCTCACTTTCTGAAAAGCTATCAGATCTAAATGGTCATTACAACATCATGAAGACAGTGCATGACCTTAGTGTCATCTTGACTAAATTAGAGGGGACAAATATGGGCAGTTCACCATAAAACAATAGACTTCCTTTAGTCAGGGGGCGGGGCTTAGGTGATGTCAGCTGTCCACATTGTCACTGTCTTCAGATGTGGTCAGTGATCACACAGACAAAGTATGAAATTGATCTGATCATGCACATGGGAGTTATTAAGTCAAATAAAGTAATGGCGACTGGTCAAAGTTTGAGGCTTAGCCACGCCCATACCTTTATACTTATTTAAAATCCGACGGTTGAATTTTTTCCTCTATGTCTTAAGAGTATATAGCAGGAGTTTGAAGGTGATCGGTGGAAAGGGCGAGGAGATATCATTCTCCTTATAACGTGTGCGAAAACCACTAAATTGAGTAATTGCACCAAAATGGCCGACCTCCTGTGCGACATTGCGCTTGGCTCCAAGAGACTTTTTTGTAGGTCCTGAGACACTACATTAGTGTGCCAAATTTTGTGATCCTCAGTCAAAGCATGGCTTGGGGCTGACTGTTTTAATGGTCCTAGGGGGCACTGTTTTGGAAAATAGGCCACGCCCACAAACTTCAGCTGTCCAATTATATTAGGGGTCAGAGTAGGATCACTCATCAGAAATTGTGTGGCAATGTCACAATGATTGAAGAAATGAGAGACAAACGTATTTCCATGGCGTGATGGCGAATTTCGCCATGCTCCCAAAGCCCCGCCTTTATTCGAAACCTGCCAGTACTATAGACCTAGTGACCTCAACTTGTCTGCTGCTATTTGCCACTGTTTGGTGGTGATTGGATAAAAGGAGTCCAATAGGGAGCTGTGAAAAAAAGAGTGGCGTGGCGACAAGTCAGAGTTTGAGGCTTAGCCACGCCCACACCTTTATACTTATTTAAAATCCGACGGTTGAATTTTTTCATCTATGTCTTAAGAGTATATAGCAGAAGTGTGAAGGCGATTGGTGAAAAGGGCGACGGAGCATCACTCTCCAAACAACGTGTGCGAAAACCACTAAATCACGCACTTGGACCAAAATGGCCGACTTCCTGTGCGACTTTGCACTTGGCTCCAAGAGACTTTTTTGTAGGTCTTGAGACACCACATTAGTGTACCACATTTCGTAATCCTCAGTCAAAGCATGGCTTGGGGCTGTCAGTTTTAATGGTCCTAGGGGGCGCTATTTCAGCAAATAGACCACGCCCACCGGAATGTCACATCAGATTTTTTGGGGGGCCGGACTAGGATCACTCACAAGAAGTTTCGTGGCGATATCTCTAGAAATGACGAAATGGGAGGCAAACGTAAGGCCTAAGTGGTACGCCTGAGTTCGCTGCGCCGCCACAGCCCCGCCTTCTGCAGAAAACTCCCATAAAGTGACGCCAAGCAACCCCAACTTGTCTTCAGTTACCTGATACAAATTTGGGATGATTATTTGAAAGGGCAAATTTTGGAAAATTTCCCAGTAAAACTTGACCTTTTAAGTCCTGAAGGGGCGGGGCTTATGTGACATCATCAATTGACCATTCATTTGTCTTCGGGGGGCGATGATGATTGTCCATAGAAAGTTACTTTAACTGTAATTCTTTCATTTATGAAATTATAGCAATTTGAATTTTTTTGGCGAGTGCTCGAACTTTGAGGCCTGGTCCCGCCCCTTCAGTATTTACGAAAAGTCAATTTTATTGTCTCATTTTAATCGTCCGTCGCTTCTGTTCGATCGCACACTATTTTTGAGACGATCGTGCGAAAAATGACCAAACTGTTTAACCAAATATAGACCCAAGAAATGGCCGAAACTGGGTCAAAATGGCCACTTTAGTCCAAAATGTCCGACTTCCTGTTTGATATTGACCATGGATGCAAGAGGCTTTTCTGTGCGTATTGTTGAGTTCTACAAGTGTACCAAATTTCATAACTGTACGATAAACTAAGCTTTATGGAGAGGGGTATTTTTCACTTTCTAGGGGGCGCTGTTCAGCCATTCTTTTATGAACTTTCACATTGCCAGTGAAATACGTAAATTTCACGCACTTTCAATATTGGGCCAGAATTTGGTGACTTTTTGGATATGCTAAGACCCCCTAAAGGCCAGTCAAAGACGCGGAAGAAAAAAGAAAGAAAGAAAGCGTAATTAAAGCTGCAAGCAGCGTCGTTCGGCCCTCGCAGCGAAGCTGCTCGCCCTCCTTCCGCACCCCCTACCCTCCATCCCCGACCCTCTCCAAACCCAGCTCCGCGCTTCTCCATCCTGTCCGGCAGCCGGGGGCACCAGGGCACGTCTGGCAGAACAGAAAGTCAACCAACCCGACACCAGAAACCGTGAACGGCCTCCTCGTCCACACCTCACCCTGACTCAGCATCCCCTCTGAGCCCACCATTACACGTCTCACCACTAGGAGATACTCTATCTTTACCACACTGGTGATGTGATGTTCAGTCTCGGGCAAATCGGAGGCTGTTTGTGGAAGTTACAGTCAAACGTAAGGTCACAGCGTCACGCCAGAATTCGCCATGGCATCAAATCCCCTCCCTTTCTGAAAAGCTAGCAGATCTGAATGGTCATTACAACATCATGAAGACAGTGCATGACCTTAGTGTCATGTTCACTAAATTAGAGGGGACAAATATGGGCATTTCACCATGAAAAAATCGACTTCCTGTAGTCAGGGGGCGGGGCTTAGGTGATGTCAGCTGTCCACATTGTCATTGTCTTGAGTTGTGGTCAATGATCACACAGACACAGTTTGATATAGATCTGATCATGCACATGGGAGTTGTTAAGTCAAGGAATGTAATGGCGAAAGGTCAAAGTTTGAGGCTTAGCCACGCCCACACCTTTATACTTATTTGAAATCCGATGGTTGAATTTTTCCCCCTTTGTCTTAAGAGTATGTAGCAGAAGTTTGAAGGCGATTGGTGAAAAGGGCGATGGTGCAACACTCTCCAAACAATGTGTGCGAAAACCACTAAATCGAGTACTTGGACCAAAATGGCCGACTTCCTGTGCGACTTTGCACTTAGCTCCAAGAGACTTTTTTGTAGGTCCTGAGACACCACATTAGTGTGCCAAATTTCGTGTTCCTCAGTCAAAGCATGGCTTGGGGCTGACAGTTTTAATGGTCATAGGGGGCGCTATTTCAGAAAATAGGCCACGCCCACAAACTTCAGCTGTCCTTTTCTATTAGGGGTCAGAGTAGGATCACTCATCAGAAATTGTGTGGCGATGTCACAATGATTGAAGAAATGAGAGACAAACGTATTTCCATGGCGTGATGGCGAATTTCGCCATGCTCCCAAAGCCCCGCCTTTATTCGAAACCTGCCAGTACTATACACCAAGTGACCTCAACTTGTCTGCTGCTATGTGCCAGTGATTGCTGGTGATTGAGTAAAAGGAGTCCAATAGGGAGCTGTGAAAAAAAGAGTGGCGTGGCGACAAGTCAAAGTTTGAGGCTTAGCCACGCCCACACCTTTATACTTATTTAAAATCCGACGGTTGAATTTTTTCTTCTATGTCTTAAGAGTGTATTGCAGATGTTTGAAGGTGATTGGTGAAAAGGGTGATGGAGCATCGCTCTCCAAACAACGTGTGCAAAAACCACTAAATCGAGTACTTGGACCAAAATGGCCGACTTCCTGTGCGACTTTGCACTTGGCTCCAAGAGACATTTTTGTAGGTCCTGAGACACCACATTAGTGTACCAAATCTCATACTCCTCAGTCAAAGCATGGCTTGGGGCTGACAGTTTTAATGGTCCTAGGGGGCGCTATTTCAGAAAATAGGCCACGCCCACCAGATGTTCACATCAGATTCTTTTGGGGGCCGGACTAGGATGTCTCCCAAGAAGTGTCGTGGCGATATCTCTAGAAATGACGAAATGGGAGGCAAACGTAAGGCCTAAGCGGTACTCCTGACTTCGCCGCGCCGCCACTGCCCCGCCTTCTGCAGAAAACACCCATAAAGTGACGCCAAGCAACGGCACCTTCTCTTCAGTTAACTGCTACAAATTTGGGCTGATTATTCGAAAGGGCGAATTTTGGAAAATTTCCCAGTAAAACTTGACCTTTTAAGTCCTGAGGGGGCGGGGCTTGTGTGACATCATCAATCGACCATTCATTTGTCTTCGGGGGGCGATGACAATTATCCATAGAAAGTTACTTTAACTCTAATTCTTTCATTTATGAAATTATAGCAATTTGAATTTTTTTGGCGAGTGCTCGAACTTTGAGGTCTGGCCCCGCCCCTTCAGTATTTACGAAAAGTCAATTTTATTTTCTCATTTGAACCGTCCATCGCTTCTGTTCGATAGTACACTATTTTTGAGACAATCGTGCGAAAAATGACCAAACTGTTCAACCAAATGTAGACCCTAGAAATGGCCAAAACGGCTAAAAATCTCCATTTCAACCCAAAATGGCCGACTTCCTGTTTGATATTGATCATGGTTGCAAGAGACTTTTCTGTGCGGACTGTTGAGTACTACAAGTAAACCAAATTTCATAACTGTACGATAAACTAAGCTTTATGGAGAGGGGTTTTTTTCACTTTCTAGAGGGCGCTGTTCAGCCACTTTTTTATGAACTTTCATATCGCCAGTGAAATACGTAAATTTCACGCACTTTCTATATTGGGCCAGAATTTGGTGAGTTTTTGGATATGCTAAGACCCCCTAAAGGCCACCCAAAGACGCGGAAGAAAAAAAATAATAATAATAATAATAATTAAAGCTGCAAGCAGCGTCGTTCGGCCCTCGCAGCGAAGCTGCTCGCCCTCCTTCCGCACCCCCTCCGCTCCATCCCCGACGCTCTCCAAACCCAGCTCCGCGCTTCTCCGTCCTGGCCGGCAGCCGGGGGCACCAGGGAACGTCTGGCGGAACAGAAAGTCAACCACCCCGACACCAGAAACCGTGAACGGCCTCCTCGTCCACACCTTACCCTGACTCAGCATCCCCTCTGAGCCCACCATTACACGTCTCACCACTAGGAGATACTCTATCTTTACCACACTGGTGATGCGATGTTCAGTCTCGGGCAAGTCGGAGGCTGTTTGTGGAAGTTACAGTCAAACGTAAGGTCACAGTGTCACGTCAGAAATCGCCATGGCATCAAAGCCCCTGCCTTTCTGAAAAGCTATCAGATCTGAATGGTCATTACAACATCATGAAGACAGTGCATGACCTTAGTGTCATCTTGACTAAATTAGAGGGAACAAATATGGGCATTTCACCATAAAACAGTTGACTTCCTGTAGTCAGGGGGCGGGGCTTAGGTGATGTCAGCTGTCCACATTGTCACTGTCTTCAGATGTGGTCAGTGATCACACAGACAAAGTATGAAATTGATCTGATCATGCACATGGGAGTTGTTAAGTCAAATAAGGTAATGGCGACTGGTCAAAGTTTGAGGCTTAGCCACGCCCACACCTTTATACTTATTTAAAATCCGACGGTTGAATTTTTTCCTCTATGTCTTAAGAGTATATAGCAGAGGTTTGAAGGTGATCGGTGGAAAGGGCGAGGAGATATCATTCTCCTAATAACGTGTGCGAAAACCACTAAATTGAGTACTTGGACCAAAATGGCCGACCTCCTGTGCGACATTGTGCTTGGCTCCAAGAGACTTTTTTGTAGGTCCTGGTACACTACATTAGTGTGCCAAATTTTGTGATCCTCAGTCAAAGCATGGCTTGGGGCTGACTGTTTTAATGGTCCTAGGGGGCGCTGTTTCAGAAAATAGGCCACGCCCACAAACTTCAGCTGTCCAATTCTATTAGGGGTCAGAGTAGGATCACTCATCAGAACTTGTATGGCGATGTCACAATGACTGAAGAAATGAGAGACAAACGTATTTCCATGTCGTGATGGCGAATTTCGCCATTCTTCCAAAGCCCCGCCTTTATTCGAAACCTGCCAGTACTATAGACCAAGTGACCTCAACTTGTCTGCTGCTATTCGCCACTGTTTGGTGGTGATTGGTTAAAAGGAGTCCAATAGGGAGCTGTGAAAAAAAAGAGTGGCGTGGCGACAGGTCAAAGTTTGAGGCTTAGCCACGCCCACACCTTTATACTTATTTAAAATCCGACGGTTGAATTTTTTCATCTATGTGTTAAGAGTATGTAGCCGAAGTGTGAAGGCAATTGGTGAAAAGGGCGACGGAGCATCACTCTCCAAACAACGTGTGCGAAAACCACTAAATTGCGCACTTGGACCAAAATGGCCGACTTCCTGTGCGACAATGCACTTGGCTCCAAGAGACTTTTTTGTAGGTCCTGAGACACCACATTAGTGTACCAAATTTCGTAATCCTCAGTCAAAGCATGGCTTGGGGCTGTCAGTTTTAATGGTCCTAGGGGGCGCTATTTCAGAAAATAGACCACGCCCACCGGAATTTCACATCAGATCTTTTGGGGGGCCAGACTAGGATCACTCACAAGAAGCTTCGTGGCGATATCTCTAGAAATGACGAAATGGGAGGCAAACGTAAGGCCTAAGTGGTACGCCTGAATTCGCCGCGCCGCCACAGCCCCGCCTTCTGCAGAAAACTCCCATAAAGTGAAGCCAAGCAACCCCAACTTGTCTTCAGTTACCCGCTACAAATTTGGGGTGATTATTGGAAAGGGCGAATTTTGGAAAATTTCCCAGTAAAACTTGACCTTTTAAGTCCTGAGGGGGCGGGGCTTATGTGACATCATCAATCGACCATTCATTTGTCTTCGGAGGGCGATGACAATTGTCCACAGAACATTTCTTTAACCGTAATTCTTTCATTTATGAAATTATAGCAATTTGAATTTTTTTGGCGAGTGTTCGAACTTTGAGGCCTGGCCCCGCCCCTTCAGTATTTACGAAAAGTCAATTTTATTGTCTCATTTGAATCGTCCATCGATTCTGTTCGATCTCGCACAATTTTTGAGACGATGGTGCGAAAAATGACCAAACTGTTCAACCAAATATAGACCCTAGAAATGGCCAAAACGGGGTCAAAATGGCCACTTTACTCCAAAATGGCCGACTTCCTGTTTGATATTGACCATGGTTGCAAGAGACTTTTCTGTGCGGACTGTTGAGTACTACAAGTATACCAAATTTCATAACTGTACGATAAACTAAGCTTTATGGAGAGGGGTATTTTTCACTTTCTAGGGGGCGCTGTTCAGTCACTTTTTGACGAACTTTCACATCGCCAGTGAAATACGTAAATTTCACGCACTTTCTATATTGGGCCAGAATTTGGTGACTTTTTGGATATGCTAAGACCCCCTAAAGGCCATTCAAAGACGCGGAAGAAAAAAGAATAATAATAAGAAGAAACGGAGCAGATACAATAGGCCTTCGCAGCTTCACTGCTCGGGCCTAAATAATAATAATAAACGGAGCAGATACAATAGGCCTTCGCAGCTTCACTGCTCGGGCCTAATAATAAACGGAGCAGATACAATAGGCCTTCGCAGCTTCACTGCTCGGGCCTAATAATAATCAGAGCAAAAACAAGAGGCCTTCGCAGCGCTTTCGCTGCTCGGGCCTAATAATAATCAGAGCAAAAACAAGAGGCCTTCGCAGCGCTTTCGCTGCTCGGGCCTAATTTAAAAAACAAGCCTTAACACTAAAAACACAAGAGACAAATGTTCCCAGCAGAGCACTTAGAGCTCACCTGCAGGTTTGGTTCCTAGAGGTTCTGAGCAGAATTGGAGGCTAAGCTCTAAGTTCTCAGATTCATTGCTTGAGAAGACAGGTTCTAGTTTCCATCTTCGAATCAAACGCCCTTTCTACTATCATGATACTGTTTCTTTAGGTATAATAGTTCTATGGTTGAAGATGTTGGCCTGAAACTTACGACAAGCATTTTCTTTTAGGGACATGGTCACTGACTGGAAAGGGCCAAACTTTGAGCAGAAAAGTCCTTCTAAACAATATTCGCTTTCCGAAGAACAAACAAAATAAAAAAACCTTTTAAAGCATGTTCACAAAGATTTTTGCGTATAATTGCTCTCACATCAAGCTAATTCTGCAGTTTTATTCTTAACCATTTCAGTACCTTCCAGAATGAGCCATTTCAGGGCTCTGTCCCTTTGAGAAAACAAGATGGAGTTGGCCACGCCCACCCCTGCTCAGGCTGCTATAAGCTGAGAAGCTCCCATACCTGGGAGGGGCTCAGAGTAGAGCAGATGCTTCTCCAGCAGCAGCTCTCTCCTGCAAGAGTGAGGTAGTTCTATTCTACTTTCCCCATTTGTGACATCACAAACAGGAACATTTTGAAACGGTTTCTTGTAGGCACATAGTTCCTGAAATCAAACATTGACAGAAAACAGATGGATTTTTTTCCTTTGGAGTGTTTATAGAGGCAGTAAAGATCCACATGGAGCACAGAAGGGTGTAAATGTAGGTTCTGAGTAACATGTCTCCTTTACAACCAAATCTGTAAGGAGACAGCAGCTGAGAGGACCGAGCCATCGTATCTCCTGGTCAATTCTCCTCCTTCTAGAGACTTGTTTAGTGGAAACACGACTTTTTCCTGTTGCTGATGCTTTGCTCTCACTCATGTTTAGAAACGACTGTCCTTCT
This sequence comes from Nothobranchius furzeri, assembly GCF_043380555.1. NCBI lineage: Eukaryota > Metazoa > Chordata > Actinopteri > Cyprinodontiformes > Nothobranchiidae > Nothobranchius > Nothobranchius furzeri. Next base: position 32,228,572 of record NC_091756.1, read on the forward strand.
CTGTTTGTCTCTGTCCTCTTAGACTCCACTCATTCGAGGCAGAAGATTCATCCTGAGCCTGGTTCTGCTGGAGTTTTCCTGCCCACCGTCGCCCTCATACCGTGCGGCTCAGACTGCGTTGAAGCCCTCACAGCTGTCACATTTAGTGCATTTATGTATGTGACGCTGAAGAAGCTTCCTGTTCACACCTCTGAGCTGCTGCAGAACAATCTCCCCATGGAGACACACCACATCCTCTATCGACCCGCTCTTCAAAAACATGTAATCCACTTACACAGGGCCGCATGTACATCAAGCACCCCCTGCTCCTCACTCTGCTCACCCTTTAATATCCACACACATACATGCACATCTGGCCTGAGGGTAAATTAAGCCCTAGCATTCCCACAGAGGCTAATCTCCATCCACTTAGAGGGCTGTAATATTTAATCAGAGGAAGTGGACCGACTGCCAGCGCCACACGCTGCGGCGTGGGTCATATGTTCACAGGAAAGGCCAGCCCAGAGGCGACGGAGGGGAACTCACGGCTAAAAGCCACAAAGTACTCAACCACAGAGACACATGCGTCGCTCTGCGCTCCTCAGAAGAGAAGGAGAGGGAAGGGCTGGTGCTCAGAGGATGTTTAATGAAACAGGAAGTGTTTACTAAACTTAGCTTGGCAAGCGTGTGCTGCCAGAACCATCTAAATGGAGAACATGAATAAAACATGGAGATACTGTTTTTATTCAAGAAATCCCTTTTATGACACGAAACCAATAATTCTGATTATTATCTACATTAAATGGTTGAGTTAGGATGGGTAAATGTTGAAATTGATTGAAGAGGAATGTGAATGTTTAAATCACTTTACGACGACATGTTAAACATGATTATTAACAGTATTAGCTGGGAAATATTCCAGTCATTTTCTCTGGGTCCTATTCAGCAAATTTATGTTGAATTCTCCTGAAATATTCTAAATCAGTAAGCAGAGCTTAGCTTGAGAAACAGATTTTATTTAATGTTGAAGTATTTCCTGTCAATCCGTGTCAGGGATAATCTCATTTAAAAAAGGTTTAAAGTGGCTTTTTTATTCTATTTTTTATTTATGACAAGTCGTATTTTTCTCTTGAAGAAGTTGTTGCGTGTTGTGTGTAAAACTCCCGCAGGACCACCCCTTGTTCTTGATGTTGTTTCACCTTTACTTGAACAAAACTAAAGGTTAGAGCCTCTTTTAGGATGACACCTTCGTGCCGTGTTCTCTTACGCTGCTTCGCTGTGACGTTTTTGGACACGGGAAGCTCAGACACGGACGGTTCTGTGTCCGCCGTCCTGCCTGGAGGTATCACACTGGACCCGGCCGACTCACACGCTCACACCTGGGAAAAGGTCAGGCCTCTCACCATCAGTGTGAAAATCCCAAACTGGAACACGCTCTGTTGGTCTTTTAGAAACAAATGCAGCTGCTGCTCAGCCCTAAGAGGCTTCCACTGTGATTTTGGTTTTCAGAAACATTATTTGCGTAGCTAAATGGTGAGCGATGAAGGTGCCACATGGGTGGCCGTTGTAACGCCTGCTCCCTGATTCAGGCTGACTCTAATGGGAAGGCCTGGTGAATTTTTCATGCAGCCCAGAGGGGGATGATGAGCGTCGTCATCGGCAGATTACAACCTGGCAGAAAAGGGAAAGAGAGTGAAAAAGGAGCCTCCATCGGGGTCCAGGTCCCTCCCAGAAACAGAAAAGTTTAAATAAATCAAATTAAAATAAATCTTTCTGGTGGGGTTTGAGTAAAATTTCCCTTTATTTGCATTTTGATGAGGTTTAAGGACAAAAATCTTAATGAATGCTCTTTTTTTAAATCACAAGTTCAGATGTTTTAACTGTGCATGAATTTCTAAATGGATATTTAATCAAAAGTTGAGGTTTTGATCAAAATATAAAAAGAACTCCCTCCTGAAGATCCTCCTTGAGCCCTAATGAATAAAAGCAGACTGAATAATGCCCAAGATCTCAATTTAATGGGCTTGAAATTTCTGCAAGAAAGCTCTAAAAAATTATCCATCTGTTCGATGCGCACATGCCACAGCTCACCCGGATAGCTCATAGCACTGTCTTGCATATGCAAATATGTTTTGCCTGGAAATCTATTTGAAGTTGCTTGAAGGAATCCAGAACGGCGTCCTTCTGTCTCCCCTTCCTGACTCGCGTGGGGGCTCCGTCTCCTCTCGTGTGGAAAACATTTTCACCAGCTCTGCTCGCGTGGACATCCACGCCACGCCTCCATCGGCTCCCACCATGGGCCAATATGCAGATCATCACTGGGGCCCTCACACCGGCGGCCCTGCCCGCAAGCACACCAAGATGCCTTGCAACTGTGTGTTCAGTTGGATAATACATGCAACGCAGCGGCACAGGCAACACTCATCCTCCCTCTTTTCCTTCTGTAGGAAAAAAGCAGAAAACCTGAAAAAGACGTTTTGATTTAAGGTTTAAGTAACTTGTGTTTACTGAGTAAATAGATTAAAAACTGTTAAATCATTTTAAAATCAAATGCATTCAAATTTGAAATGATTTAATATGCTTTGCATAATCATAAATGAAGAATTGTTGCTGCTTTTGGATGGAGATGCATAAAAAAAAAGAGTTAGTCTTCATTTATGTGTGTGTTTGCATACCAGAGGGCTGAGAAGGCAGATTTGGGCAGATGGTCCACAAAGGTGTTGCCACACAGTGAGTGGGCACTGCGATTGATGCATTGCAACATCCAAGAAGGTGGAACATTTGGCTGCTGACCTGCAGTCAGAGCTCATTGGCCCTGCCTCCTCCTTATTTAGCCGCTACGAGAGAGCCGGCAGCTGGTTTGTTATGAATAAACACACATTCAGAACTTTCCCACCCTAAAGGAAGCCTGCTCGGGATGCACGCTGCAAACTTCTCCCTTGTCTCTTTGCAAGGAGGTCACGATGGTGGTGCAGGCAGGGAGGGATGTGTGCACGGAGCCGAGGCGGCACACAGGGTCACTGTTACACTTGGATGGAGAGGATCTGACCCTGAGCCTGTTCTGAGGGGCCTTTGTCGGCGAAGCAGCTCCATATGTCTTGATTTGTGCTAGTAATGTGTAACACATGTGTCTTCCATTTGTTAGCCATGTGGGATTAAGGAACACTCAGAAATATGGAGAAGCACCAAGGTAACATGTCTATCAGTAGGAAAATGTTGCTGGGATTAAAAACTGACATTTTATATACAAAATAAAATAAAAATATAAAAATAGATTATAATGTAAAAAAAATAGCTGTGCAAGTTTTTAAATAAGAAACGATGTTAGTTGTGCACATGCAAAGATTTTATTTCAGACCCAAAAGCATTTTTACGTCAGCTGAGTCCCGCTAAATTCATGAGAGGATTTTTAACAAGATTGTTTGTGTTTGAGCTCACAGAACAAACATCACCTGTTTTTATTCCTTATTGTTTATCACCAGTTTTATAAATAAACAGATTTATTGGTATTACAGTTTTATAATATGTTGTTCTTTCTCAGTTCTAATAAATATATTAAGGATTCCAGTTGTTTACTTTTAATTATTTTTTGTATGTGTGTTTATTATCAGATTATAAAAACGTTTTCATTTAATTTCATTTTTATTTTGAGTCGGTAATGTGCCATAAAATAAACAATTAACAACAGAAACTACAAAAATAAGATATCAGAACAAATGCTCAAAACGGAGAAAAGAACAACAAAAGGTTTTATTTGGTATTTTATATTTTACACGCAAAGAAGCCAAGTTGAAGACATTTTAGTGTATTTAAAAATCTTTTTTACTTAATTAGTTATTGGTGTAGCCAAATGTGTGACTGAAGCAGTTCTATGGTGAGGCAAGGTAAAGAGCGCCACCCTGTGGACACATGTGGTATTTAACTTCCATGACAGACATGCAGCAACACAGAAACCAGAAATTCCGTTACAATGGTCAAGTAGAAAATAGCGACAAAATTAAGAAATTCAATTAAAGAGCAAGTCACTTCCAAATCAACTTTTTTTTCTGAGAAACTATATAATTGCGTGTCTAATCATGCTGCAGACACGTGTACCCAATAGTTTTGCACTTCAGTGCATTTTAGTTAAAATCTAAAATTTCTGCCTAAAACTGTCAGTGTTGTGCCGTTGTCAGGTAAAAACTCTGCACTGAATTTGAATTTAAATCGGCCATCTCTATTGGCTAAGAGGTACCCTAGAACGTTAGCTGGTACCATATGATGTCACAATGTCGTTGTGAGCCTGTGTGTCTGTGTGTGTGTATTTGTTAGCGGCCCCACCCTCTCGGTCTGCTAGGCAACAGCATTTGTTGCATTTTTCAAACAGGAAGTGGGAGTGGAGTAATACTCTGGTAGGGGGTGACTTGCTCTTTAAGCAACCTTCATAGATCTAACACCCAGTTAGACAACAACCACAGCTTTATAATTAAATAAGTAAAAACGATTTATTAATAGAAGGAAAAGACCAGTTAGACTCTTTATCTAACATGAACTGTTCTTTGGAATTACATCCTATAAATTTAGATGAGCTTGGTACAGAATATGGATGTATTATTATTATTATTATTGTTGTTGTTGTTATCTGTCGATTCTATTTTTTGTGATGTCATGTATTTTCTAAATCTACCTGAACATCTCTTATTTGTATTTGTCTCTTGGTCCTCCAGTTAGTTAGTCCCTGTGTTCTAGACAAGCCACAACCCCAACACCTGCCCACATCCACACATTAAACTTTAAACAGACATACAGAGTTATAACTCTTATACAGAGCTTTGATTATACTATTGAGTGTGTTTTTGGTACATTTTACCAATATATGCTTGGTAACCTCACTACCTCATCATAGAGAAGAATGTGGGGACCCTCTTAGGGGTCACCAATCAGGAACCACTGCTCTAGATGCTCAACTTCACTTCCACCATTTCACACATAAAACGATAGATAAACAACTTCCATTTCTGTTTCCTTAGAAGGAACTGGAGCAGGGCTACACCATCCTGGTCTCCTAGGGCCACTACCTGCGTGTTGATCTTCACCAACTCTCCTAGTTTGAACAACAAGCTTGTGAAGAACAATTGAACCAGGTGTGTTGAAGCAGGAAACAACTAGAACATGCAGGGCAGCAGCCCCACAGGATTCCATAAAGAATCCTAAATCACTGAAAACAAAACAAACAAGAAGCTTCGTGTCAAAGCAGTTGATTCAGTAGAGTATTATGCTTATTTGCAAAATGTTGTCAAGTCTAAGAAAACCAGTTCAATCTTCAACATCATCCTGGTTAGGACAGTGGGGGACAGTGGGACGGAAAACATCATTTAACAGGAACACATTTCCAGCAGAACCAGCTAGCTCCTAGCGGGAGCCGCTGCCGGGCTTTTAGCCTCTCTCAGGTTTGAGTGCATGTTCAGAAACTTCACACAGCCTGTATGCCAGGTGGGTCTTGTGACCTTTTCAGAGGATTTGCCACGTTTTGCATAATCTTTTTGTTCCTAATGATGACTCATTCAGTCCTGACGGACTGTTATGTTAGCATAAACTTAAAATGATTTGGTGATGAACTGCTGTTAAATAGACCAGCCTTCGCTCTGGTTTAATCACGTGTGTTCTTACAGATATTCAGGATGAAGTTTTCAGATATAAGATTAAATGTGAGGATGAGAATCGTTTAATTATAAGTACAGTTTATTTTTGAGTGAGTAGCGTTGCAGAAAACAAGAAACCTCCTTGTTGTCCTTTCTTGGTTACTCAGAGGCTCTGTGTGACCCAGCACAGACATGTTCTCTGGAACTGAACCAGGGAGAGACAGAGACACACCAGTATCAGTCCAGCACTCCTTTCCACAGCCTGACCCCTGTCTGCACTGGACTGCCCGTCACGTCAGTCATCATCTACCACCATCACATTCCCATTCAGCTCGTACTCTATGGTGCCCCAGTTGAAGATGTTTCCCTTGGGTACCTTGTGTCCGTAGTGCCAGGCCTGGATCATGCTCCTAGAAAGCACAAAGTCCCACATGTTCAGGTCGGTCAGCTCTCCTACGAAGCTCTGCGAGGCCTCCAGGCCCCCCAGGTGTTTATCTGGGTCTTGGCCCAGCAGGATGGTGCCTTTGGGACGGATGCTATGGCCAGGTTTGTAGACCTGGTAGGTGCTGCGTTTCCCTTCCACCCAGAAAGCAGCAAGGCCGGTGCGAGACTCCCAGGTGAGGCAGAGGCTGGTGCGGAAGGTGCTGAGGGGGGGCAGGTGATAGAAGGCGCCATCGCCACTCATATAGAAGGAGATGCGGCCGTCTTTTTCACGCCACACGTTGAGCTCATCATAGTTGGCTGTTCGGTAGGCGAACAGGATGATCTGACGCTCCTCTGGCAGCTCAGTGGCCACACGCAGACAGAGGGTGAAGGCCCGGAGCGCCATCTCCTTTTGCGGGATCAGGGCCACGAAGCTGAAGTCCGTCTCAAACGGGAAGACCAGGACTTTTTCATTCAGGCCCACTAAAGTGAATCAAACCACACAACCCAACAAATGAGTTAGACGCAAAATATTTCAGTCAATTTTTCACTTCCTTTAGTTTTAAGGTGGCCATAATAACTCTCCGATCGTAATCGATCTAGGAATGCTAGCAAACAGTGGGCGGCGATGTCTCAAAAACAGTACAAGCCTGAATCTGCAGTCGGCCTGAATCTGCGGTCTCCGGGTCTGCAGCGATACCCTCCTCCCAAATGCTGCAGCCTTTATGAACTCCTCAAACTAAAAATGTTAAGTTGGTTTTATTCAAAAAATGAAAAGTCCAACTTGTTCAAAGTGGAAGTGGTGCGCTGTTCCAGCTCAAAGCTTCAAGTGGTGCAACAAATAAAAGTTTCCCATTGTTTATTTGTCTTACTGAATTAAAGCTGATTTAGAGAATCTGCAGAACAAGCTAATGCTAACACTCAGCCCTCTGCTCAGGTATCTTCCCTGAGACGCTTCTGCAGGAAATGGAAAACCACCGTGCCCGAGAAAACGAGATAGCGTTAAACACCAGTCACCGTTGTCCAAGTTCAAACGTCTTTTGTTGTCCGTGACTCAAATGGTGTTTTTCATTTTGGGACTCTGGTAGTTTGTCCTACAGTTGAAGTGGTAGCAGCCGGCTGTTTCTCCTTCTCTGATGTTACTGAGCGGAGTGGTTTTCAGTTCAAAACGTATTATTGGCAGAGGCTTTTAGACAATTGTGAAATAACCACTTCATTATTTATATTTTTTAATCTCCACAATATATTCATAGCTAAACTATGTTAGAATGTTAGGAGGCATGAAAAAATGTTTTAAGTTAATTACTTTTTCAAATTTGCAATTGCAGCTTTAACTACTGGATCTTGTTTACTTGTGGCAAATACTCATTTAACTTTATTTTCATGCATACAAAACTTTGTGATTCTTGTCACATAAAAATCAACTATAATCCCTAAATACCCTTAAAAAATTATTATTATTATTATCAATTATTATTATTATTATTATTAACTATTATTATTATTGTTATTATTATTATTTGTAGTAGTAGTAGTAGTAGTAGTAGTAGTAGTAGTATAAAACATGCCGATAAGTTAAGAATGTAAATATACTATTATTTTATACTGTCTAATATATGAAAGACAAAGTGACTGAGGTTTGTAAAGTTCAGCTAATTTATTTTTGGGAGCAATGACACTAAACCGGGACTGTTTGGACTCTTGGATGAATAGTAGAAGGATGTAGCATTTCCAGTCTGTAGATAAAGTAATAACTGACGTGTTTTTCCAACAATAACAGAGTCAGTTGAAACGTGGTTTAGAGGGTTTGGATTTCCTGAAGGGTTTAACTTCTCATCTCTGGCCCTGGATCCAACGCTCTTTTGAAATCAGTGTTTCCAGTCAATACAATTACCCAAAAGCTGTTTTAACTAAATAGTAGATAAAAATACTAGAAAGATAAAAGAATATGGATTTTTTTTCTTTCCAAATTTACTAAACTTTGACACTTTTGTTCTAGTTAGGAGGATTGGAATTTTTAAAATACGTGTTAGGGTTTGAATTTAAGCACAAACTGGTATTATAGAGCCGTGTTTATAAAAACAAAACATCTTCACTCTCACCTTGTGAGGCTGCAGCAGGAGTTAACGTCAAAGCAGCTGCACCAAGCAGAACCACAGGAATCGCTGCAGTGATGATTCTCTGAAAACACCCACAGAACATTCTGACATACCATAATATCCATATGATGTTACTCACTGAAAATGCACAAGATATCAAAATTCAAAATGTGTGTGTGGTGTTAAAGTAGAAAGGATTGTTTTTACCATTTTGTTGTTGTTTAGTGGTTATTCTGAGGATAGATCAGCTCTTCCTGCTGATGACTCGTGACCCCGTCCTCTTCCCTCCTAGCACAGACCGTGATGTCACCTCTGCGGTCGGCGCTCTGACAATAGACCTGGTGTGTGAAGTCTGACTGACACTGTCCACGTGACATTGTTTTTATTTGTGTATGTTATAAACCATTTCATAGGATTTGCAGTAGAATATAAAATAAACTCAAGTCTTAAATCATGCTTTATTACTTTTGTGATTTGTAGCAAAGTTGAAGGATTCCAGATAAAAGTCCAGTGTGTGTCAATAGCACAAGCTTTAAGGATCAAGGGATACATGTGTGCCTGTTTTCAGTGGTGGCTAGCAAACTCCTGGTAGGTCTATGCATGAAATATTTCCTTTCTTAGTCTGTTATATTTAATAAAATGAACATCTGGAAAATGACTACAATTCCAGCACATTCATTTATGTCTCTTCTTCAAATAAGCTGGTACAGATGAAGTTGATTATCAAATTTACAGATAAATTAGACTATAATAAAAACAATATTCAAATAAATATGCAAGCCTGTTGTGTACACCTGTAACAGAAACCGCAGTCTCCAAAGCTGACACGTTTTCTTCTGAAATAAACACTCTTCTCAGTCCCAAACATAATGGATCGCCTGATGGCCTGGTCTCCAGCTACAACAGCAGCCTCTCCACCCTTCTGAATATCCATGCCCCACTAAAACCAGACCTGTTTCATTCACCCGCTCCTCACCGTGGTTCACCCCTGCCCTCTGTCAGCTCAAAGCCCATGGACATCAACTGGCTGCACAAGAAAACTGGACTAACCATACACAAATAAATGTACTCTGCTCTACAAGGACCACCTCTCATCTTCTAAATCTGCTATTATTCTTATTTAATTCATTCCAATCAAAACATCTCAAAAACTCTATTTTCTCTCCTGCACACTCTCACAAACCCCCTGACTCCCTCCCCCTACATCTACACTCCACTGATTTTTGTAACTCACTCACATCCTTTTTTGTTTCAAAAATCACCGACTTCCATCAACACCTGACCTCTCGAGGTGCTCCAGTATCCAAAGTGGACCGCACCGCCTTCTACTCACTTCACACATTTTCCAGCTTCACCCCTCCCTCAGTCCAATAAATCCTTGAACTTATCCTCAAATCCAAACCATCCTCCTGTCAGTTCGATCCCATCCGACACAGATCTTGTCAAAACCTGCATTTCTTCTCTTGCCCCTCTCATAACTGATATTATTCAACATTCTCTAAGATCTGGAATTGTCCCTCTCACTTTCAAAACAGCATCCATTCTGAAGAAACCTGGCCTAGACCCGACAAACTTCAATAATGTACATCCCACCTCCAATCTACTATTCATCTCTAAAGTTCTTAAAAAATCAGTTGCATCTCAATTTCACAACCACCTTATCACCAATAACATCCATGAATCTGGCTTCCGTCCTCTCCACAGCACTGAAACAGCCCTTCTGAAAACAACCTTCTCACTGTCTCTGACTCAGGTTTATTGTCCATTCTCATCCTCCTTGATCTCACAGCAGCATTTGACACCATCTCCCATAGCATTCTCCTCAGCAAACTTATCTAGGTACCACACACACACACTCGTCTTGCTTGGTTCACCTCCTAGTGGAGAACTTTCAACTGAGGTCATTCAAATCCAATGGTTTTCCTGTCTCCGCTGGTGTGCCCCAGGGCTCTGTCCTGGGGCCCCTTCTTTTCATCATTTACCACCTCCTCCAAGGTTACATCTTCCGTAAACACAAAATTAATTTTCATTGTTATGCCGATGACACCCAGCTCTACCTCTCAACCAAACCCATAACTTCACTTCCACCTTCCTCCCTGACCCTCTGCCTCCAAGAAATTGATTCCTGGTTCACTTCCAATTTCCTCAAACTCAACATTTCTAAAACTGAAGTCCTCCCGGCAGGCACACCTAATACTCTCTCCAAATCTAACTTTCCCCTTCACTATTGACAATTCAACAGTTACTCCCTCTCCTCATGTTGAGAGTCTGGGTGTCATGCTTGACAGCACACTTAAACTCACATCAACAATATTACCTGGTATGCCTATTTTCACTTGCATAGCATCTCCTGACTCCATCCATCACTTATACCACTGCCGTTCTCGTCCACAGCCTCTTCACATCCAGGATAGATTACTGTAACTCACTTCTCTTTGGTCTCCCCAGCAAATCCCTCCATAAACTAACTGCAGCTTCGACAGATAGCTGCAGCACATGTCATCAGGACTCATATCTCTCGTCACATCACCCCCATTCTGCAACAACTTCATTGGTTACCCATCAAACAGAGGATCAATTTCAAAATTCTGCCTATCACATACAAAGCTCTTAACAACCTTGCTACACCCTACATATCCGATCTCCTTCACATCACCACTCCTGTCCGTTCACTCCATTCCTCTTCTGCTCCCCAACTCTTGGCTCCCCCAGGTCGCCTCGTCACCATAAGGAGTAGAGCATTCAGCCGCTCTGCTCCCCACCTCTGAAATTCTCGTCCCCCTAACCTTCACACCACTCATTCTCTCCCGTTTTTTAAATCAAAACTAAAATCCAACCTCTTCTGACAAGCCTTTAGCACCAGTTCAATGTCAGTATTATTTTAAAATTGTCTCATTAGTGTTTTAAATCTTTTTGTACTTATTTTATCTCCACTGTTGTAAAGTGTCCTTGGGTGTCATGTTAGGCGCTTTTAAAGGAAATGTATTATTTTAAATAAAATGTATTATTATAAAATATCATCATTATTGTCCATATTTGGTGTTTTTCCATTTGAATTTTTCCTTAGTTTTTCTGCCAACTTGAGTTTTCAGTCTCCCAACAGCTGTGTCTCACTTTAACTGCTTAAAGCGTGCACATCCCAAAGCACAATACTCAGCCCTACCAGTACTAACACAAAATAGATTTTTTTTAATTAGATATCCTGTTTTAAATGTTATAATCACACTACAGCAGCAGCAACTAGTATGATTTCAGCTCTGCCTGGTTAACTCAGAAGTGAGTGTGTGGGTGGGTGGGTGAGGGGGGGGGGAGAGAGGAAAGAAGATTTAATACCTTCTAGCAAGCTAGTTATTTCTTGTAGCAGGGACACTATTGGCCAGCGACCCAGACACAATAAATTCAGTGATGCTAATTGGCTAGAAATCTCCAGGTCTCCCTAGCAACCAAACATAATTGGTTGGTTAACTGCAGCTGAATTTCATAAGTTTGTTGGAGGAAATTCACTGTTTATTAAGAGACAGCTGGTCAAAATGATGTTGTTAAAAATAACTCAGACTGCATGTAGGCACACATAATTAAGCAAAATCGACACATTTATAGTAAATTTATGTATAAATTGTCATTTAGTTTTTACATTTTAGATTTTTTTCTCTTTTTGCAACAGGGTGGGCAGCGCCCTAGCACCCATCATGGATGAGCCACCACTTCCGGTTTACAAAAAGCCACCTCGACTGAATCCTCTTGATGTGGAGAAGCAGCGGTTCTGCTCCAAGCCCCTCCCAGAGCTCACAGCCACCCTGTGGAGAAAACTCATTTTGGCCGCTAAAATAAGCAGTCTCGTTCTGTCAGTCACTCATGACCATAGGTGAGGGTAGGAATGTAGATCGAACGGTAAATCGAGAGCTTTGCCTTCCAGGTCAGCTCTCTCTTCACCACGACAGACCAGTGTTGGGGTTATTAGGAGCGAACAATTAGTAAGCTTCAACTTACTTTTGGATTCTTCAATAAATTCTGTAAATATGGCAATATTTACTGAATTATTAATTAATTAAGATATTCTTAGATATACGGGGCACCATTCCCCTTTTTCCGGGGAAAAATTGAATCCAAAACTCTTATCAGTCTTTCTTGAAGTTCGTAGAATCCTTGGAGCAGAGACTTCTCTTCGACACAACAAAGCTACTGGAGACGAAAATCTGAATTTTATAACGTTTAATTAACAATTTGTCAAATGAATAAACAGTGGCATAAATGAATAATAACCATGTGATATAATAAAAGGATGTATATTCAAAATAATGTTCAAGGTGTTTTGTGTGTATGTAGGATGTATGAATGGGGTCCTTTGTTCTCACAAAGGAGTAGTGTGTGTGCGTGTGTATGGATTCAAAATGGAGTCTTGAATACAAGATGGCTGACTCCTTTGTCTGGCTAAAGTGTGGGTGGCAACTTGCACTTTAACTTCCAAAGCACTTAGAATCAGTAGTAACTTAACCTTAAATCACTCAAAACATTTCAAAGGATCATGCAACAACACAAAAGATTAATCACGAGTTAATATCCTTAGTTTATCAGCCTGGCCATGGCCGAACATTTAAAGATACCAAACAATGATTAATAAGCAGTTTATTCTTTCAAAATGACCCGAAGGACGAATTTGGAACGAAAGAGGAAAACACGAAGCTACTTTTTTTAAGCAATAGCGCGGTTTTATTGCTTATTCTGGACTATAGAGGAAACGGGAGAAGAAAAGAATGAGAGAAAAATGAGTTTTCTGATCACCAAAAGAGCGAGGCGTCCCTCCCCCTTTTGATTTGACGGTTCTCCGTGTTTCTCCGCAGTTTTCAGCGTCATCCGCCGGTTTGATGCTTTCTCCGTTGTTTGGCTCCACGAGTGTTTCTCCACGGCTGGACACAAAGAAAACGAAGTTCCTTTTGGGCTGAGTTTGACAACTTACAGCGTTTCTGAGAGCTGGATGGAGTTGTTGTTTCCCTCCGCTGGTTCTGTGTCCTCAAACATCAGCTGGAGGGGAGCAGAAACGAGCAGATCAGCGGTCCCGTGGGCTCAACTTGGCTCTTAGAGCTTCCGCGTGCTCAAAGAAGTCGGAGCGTTCGACAAGCGTGTCCTCACCGCCAGGTATCCTGGGCAAAAGAACGAGGTTTCTTTGTCTCTGCTGAAGATTTATGGTCTTAGTTCGCGGGAAAAGCTCCACGGCTTCCCGCACATGCGCAGAACGTGTTTCTGGTACTAGGCGGTGGCGTCATCACAATGCTTCCGTGTGCAAAGCATCATGGGAAATGAAGTTTCTTGGCGCTGATGTGATTATTTGCTTTCCAGAGCAATTTAAGCACAGTCATTTTGGAGAAAATCACTGCATAGTAATTTCCTCATGAGGTCAGACCCTCAACATTCCCCCTTTTGGTTTCGGGGATCGCGCCCAAAGCTCGATCGTCGGAAGCACAGATGGGTTTGTTCCTCATGAACGTAGGTCGACTTGATTGTCGGAAGCACAGGTGGGTTTGTCCCTTAGGACGTTGGTCTCCTTGGACGCCTTTGTCTTTGGTCTTTGTCTTGGATCCTGGCGCCTTTGGTCTTTGTCTTTGTCTTGGATCCTGGTCAGGCACAAAACAAAAGAGGATAGGAAACGGGATAGTCCCCAACGCGCATAACGAGAAGAAGCCACTCACGCAGGTGGTACGCAATGATGATGTCGTCCATGCGAGAGGTAGTAGTGTAGAAGGAGGAAGGTCGGTGGGCGGTTAACTCCACGAGTGGACACAAGGGCATCTCACCGCCGGCCATACAGTTCAGTTTATGGAGCACGCGGTGATGTACGAGGTCCATAGTTCGCAAACGCGCATTGACCTATGTGGTCCCAAGATTCCCCCCTTTTTGGTCCAAAGGGTGGATCAGGACAGTCTTTGGGCTAAAACAAGGACCATAAAACTAAGAGGTACTACAATGTGCTGGTGCGTCAGACAGAGTCATTGACAGACTGAGCTGGGCCGGCACATAACCACTAGTTAATATGTGACCAAGTAAGAAACAAAAAAAAAAAAAATACAGAAAACCCAAAAAAAAAAAAAAACATATAACATATAACATCCAAGAAAATTCATAGCAACCTTGAGGTCTCATAAAATACATTCTTAGGTCATACAGTCAGTGTGTATTCAAAATAAAGAATGTGACATACTGCAACACTCAGATAAATATGTGAGGTAGACTAAATTGAGAACTACTCTTAGGTTTACAGAATAACAAAGAAAATGTTGCTCACCCCCTTTAGACAGGTGTGGTACATTCACGCTTGGAGTCTCCCCGAACGCGGTTACGAGGCACACCGTAGGTGAGCAAGTGCATCTTATCTTGGAGTTTATTAACACGCCTGTAGGCGGAATAAGCTATCACGGCCGTGATGGGCCATTCCATCCCCAGGGCGACCAATGTGCAGATTAAAGTCGTATAATCTGTGTCAATGTAGCGTCTTGGGCGTCAAAGTAAGTTCACGCGGGTTTTGTGTGAACGTAGCAAATTTGGTTCCTTCAATCAGTAATTGTTGGTCAATTTCTAAATCGAAGGCAAAGTTACAACCCCGGAAAGCGTCCATGATCTCAATCTCTGAGTCATGCTGTTCGAGGTTGAGGTGATGGAGTATCAGGTTTCTAGTTCAAAGTGGAAATGCCTACCGTCCTTTCAAATACCAATGTTCAGCATCGACTTAAACCTATAGATGTGAGGTGTCACAATTATGGGAACGTTTAACAGGAAACCGAGTTCTAATTTTTTTTTCCAACGTGAATGGGCATTGCACTACTTAGGCTGTACGCTAGGTGGATTTGTGAAAGGTGCACAGTAGAGGGGTAGCAGCTGTCAAGCTATCTTTGAGCAGGTCCAGTGGTACCAAGTACGGGGAAATACGACTTTCAACCAAGCTGTCCAGCGTGGAACTTACTTCCCTGAGCAGGTCCTACATCAAATCTCTCACCACTCATGTGTACACAATATCCTGATGTATGGTTTCAGACAAAGTCTTGATTGCACGTAGAGATTCATTAATCAGAGCCTAGTGTAGGTACCAGAGTACCCTGTAAGGTTTTAGTAGGTACATCCTGTTAGCGGTCTAGGAAGGAGTTTCTCTTGGTTAGTGAAAGTGACGGCGGGGGGGGGGCCTGGTTCTTTGTCGGTTAGTACATGTTAGTGGGTTAAACGTGCACTTCCCCCCCTTTTCCATTTCCATGCATAGAACTATGTAGCGACTACGTCTACCTCCTGCGGGGAGTCTGGTCTCTGTACCCGCGGGGATGGTTTGACGTAGGGTTTGATTTGGTTTGCATGCACCCATTTGTAGACAGGCTCCTGTCTCGCTTTGGTGATGCGTAACCTGTATGCAACTGGAGAGAGTTTTGCCACGATCTCAAATGGTCCTGACCAGCGGGGCAGGAACTTCTTAGCTTTGCGTGCCGGTTGGGCGAACCGAAAGAAGAATACTTTGTCACCCACCTCGTATTCGCGGCTGGTTGTCTTTTGGTCGTAGTAGGCCTTAGCGCCTTCTACGTTGGTCTCCAGTTTCTTCTGAGCGTGCGCGAACGTAGCTCTGAGGTGTGTTTTCAAGTCTGCCACATACTGATGAGCGGTATAGGCAGTGGCAACACTGACATCCTCTGGGTGATACAGGAGGTGCAGTGGTAGAGTCATCAGTCTGCCGGTCATCATCTCAAAGGGCGTAACCCCCGTGGATCGCTGTGGAGTGGACCGTATGGCCATCAGGACCAGAGGGAGCTTGACGTCCCAGTCCTTCCCAGTGGAGCAGACGTACTTTTTGAGCATAGAGACGACCGTGCGGTTCATCCGTTCGACCTGTCCGGATGACTGTGGGTGATAGGGAAGGTGGAATCTCACTTCCACTCCCAGAAGTTCAAACAGGGACGTCATTACACTGGATGTGAAATGAGTTCCTCGGTCAGAGTCAATGCAGAGTGGAAGTCCCCATCGACTGAAAACATGGTTAATCAGCAGTACAGCGGTTGTGACGGCTGTATCGTGTGGCGCTGGAAGGCACTCAACCCACTTTGTGAAACTGCAAGTTACAGTTAGCATATATTTGTTTCCTCTTGCCGATTTGGGAACCGGTCCAACCCAGTCGATCTGCAGGTGGGACCAAGGGAAGGTTATTCCCCTGCGTTGCAGTGGTGCTCTAGCAAGCGGCTGGGAGGGTTGAAACTGGGCACCGATGAGGCAGCCTTGGACATAGCTGTGTACGTCCTTGGACATCGACGGCCAATATGCTACTTCTGTCAGTGACGCGAGGGTAGCTTTTGCTCCGCGGTGACCTCCAACCGGAGTGTCGTGGGCGTAGGCAAGCATCACTCCTCTGTGGTCGAGTGGAACAACCCAGCGCGGCGGGCTGTGATCGTCACGTATGTAAACTAACAAATCGTTTTGTAGTTTCAGATGCGCGAGTTGACGATGCAGGGTTACCAAATCTCGGCTTGCGCCAGTAGGTGGTGACGGTTGTTTGGACATCGGCCCCTTTTGGAGAAGCTCGCGGATGAGCTTCAGGTCAGGATCTTGTTCCTGCATGGTGACTAGGTCCGCGTCATGTGGTTGTCTGCCTAGAAACACGGGTACCCCAATGTTCTGAGGTTCGTCTGCCTGTTTAGCATGGCGACGAGTAATCGCACAGACCTCGTGAACGGCCTTGGGAGGAAGCCACTCGTCTTTGAATTCCCAGCAGGTTCCCTGGTCAGCACCGAGCTTAGCAAGGCGGTCAGCTTCGTCATTACCATCTTTCTCCGGACCTATGGTCCTGGAGTGACCTTTGACCTTTTTCCAGTAGACCATTATGCCTTTCTCAGTGGTGAGCAGATCACACGCTAGGAATAACTCCGAGTGTTTCACATCTCTGTTCCTGGCGTTTTTCATGTGGTTCTCCTTCCACATGGGGAAGTGAGAAATGAAGCTGTGTCTAGCGTAGTTTGAATCTGAGCAAAGGACGATTTGAGTGATGTCCAAGGCTGCCGCCTGCTGGAGGGTTATCAACACTGCAGCAATTTCAGCGTACTGACTAGACTTTTGGCCCAACCGGTAGTGATTTGGTTGCTTAGTGTCACAGTCCACCCAAACGACTCCAACCCCAGCACGGAGCTGGCCTTCGTGAAGGTAGGAGCATCCATCAGTGTAAACTTTCGGAAGCCCTTGGCAAACATTCTCGTCAAAGTAGCGATGATTGGATGCGGTTGGGTAGACTGCGGCAGGTGTGTCCAGGGGGCCCATGACGGAGTCAGAGTCACAGTGCTGGCAGCCTGCTAGCCCTTGTCCTAGCGCTAGCTTGGTGTTCTGACCATACTTGACCTCAATGTTGTATCCTTGGAGCACCATCATCCACGTCGCAATGCGGCTGTTTGACACTCTTCCTTCGCGCAGACGCTGGCTGTTTAGGAAGGTGACAGGCTGATGACACGTTTCAATGATCACTTTCTGTCCACCGATGTAACTACGAAAGTGTTCGACAGCCCAGACTGTAGAGAGGAGGGCTCTCTCACAGTCTGAGAACTGGAGTTCCACCTTGCTCAGAGGCTTGCTGGCGTATGCCACAACTCTCATGTCCTGGTCGTGTTTCTGCTTCAAAGCAGCGCTCAGGCAGTGAGAGGAGAAAGTCGCCTCTATGTAGAACTCTTTATCCTTGTCTGGGTAAGCCAGACAGGGTGCGGACGCCAACTTCTGTTTTAGGAACTGGAAGGAGAGTTCTTGGGGTCTGTCCCACACGAAAGGTGTGTCGTTCCGAAGCAGCTCAGTAAGGGGCCTCGCTATTTCAGCGTACTCCTCAATGAACTGTCTGGAGTAGTTGCAGACTCCGAGGAAGCTCCTGAGTTCAGTCAGATTAGCTGGGGCTTTGATGTCCTGAATGGCTCTAATGCGTCCCGCTTGGGGCTCGACTCCATTAGGGCCAACCAGCAGTCCAACATACTCCACTTTGGTTCGACACCACTGTCCCTTGAGAATCGCCAATTTAGCTCCAGCGTCAGCGAGCTGTTG
Source organism: Nothobranchius furzeri (assembly GCF_043380555.1). NCBI lineage: Eukaryota > Metazoa > Chordata > Actinopteri > Cyprinodontiformes > Nothobranchiidae > Nothobranchius > Nothobranchius furzeri. Next base: position 32,246,732 of record NC_091756.1, read on the forward strand.
CAGCACATGACGGAGCTCAGCCAGGTGCTCCTCGAAGGTTCGACTCCTCATCAAGATGTCATCGACATATATGAGGTTCCCTCTGGAAGCAGCATCTGACATGGCTTTGTGGAGGAAGATGTTGAACTCGGCAGGTGAGTTAGAGTAGCCAAAGGGGCAGCGGTTCCAAGTATATTGGCGATTTCCAAAGGAGAAAGCCAGTTTATACTGGTCCGCCGGCTCAACCTTCATGGTCCAGAAGCCGTTGGCTACGTCAACCGTAGAGAAGAAACGAGCATCTCTGACTCTGGCTAGCTCCTGATCTAAATGGATCATAGGCCACCTGGAGAGAGGTACTTGTTTGTTCAGTGCACGATAGTCTATGGTGAGACGCCATTTCCCAGTCGGTTTCAGAACCGGCCAGATGGGAGAGTTGTAAGTGGAGTTACACTCTCTGATGATGTTTTTCTCCTTCAGCTGATCGAGGATCTCCTGGATCGACTCATAAGCAGCGAGGGGAATCTTGTACTGACGTACAAAAGTAGGAGGGGCATTCGGGTTCGTTGGAATGCGAACCGTGTGCAGGTTTGTGAGTCCACAGTCCAGGGAGTCCCTGGATAAGACGGACTGAAACTCATAGAACAGGCTTCTAAGCTCTGCTCTCTGCTCCTCTGACTCCAGCGCATCCGCTTTGTCAAGCTGCTGGCTGACTTCGGCCTCGAAGCCGTCATAAGGTTCAGAGGAGGAGGGTCTCTGGTGTTCCGGGCTTTCAGCCGGTGACTCAGAGGGTTGAGTATTTATTGCAAAAACCGTTAGACACTGACCACCGTCAGTATCTAAGGTTGCACTGCAAATGGGTTCCTCAGGAAGGGCTTCATGCCGCTTGATGGTAATCATTTGTGAAGGGAAAGTACTGAATGTGTCTACACCAACCTGTCTGTCGTTCAAGAACAACGGAAGTTGTCCGATCACGGGGACTGACAGTTCGAAGTCATGGAATGAGCTATCTATCAGCATGCCTAAGGGCTTTCCTGCCGGCATGTGGATAGGACTCCGGGTCGGATTTTCGACCAACAAGTAGGCAGAACGATTGTTCAGCTCCAAGAGTGGCGTGCCACAGACGGCTAAGTTGAGCTCCAAGAAGTGTGGTGATGGCTGGAAGAAGGCCTGTGTGCCTGGCAGCTTCTGATGCTTCATCAGAGTCAGACGAACAGGCACTCCTTTGACCAGTGGGGGCAGAACCGTGCTGGCCTCAACCACTGCACGGCAGGCCTGTGGAATGGTCTGACCGGACAGCAAGTGTTCAGGGCCTTCTGAGCCAGGCTCAGAGGATGGTGTGGCCCGGGCCCAAAGGACTTGATTGCAAGTGTCCAGCTGGGCACCTAGTCGAACCAGCAGATCTGCTCCAATGAGTGCAGGTGGATCAAGCTGTGGTATGATGCTGAATGTATGTGTGAGCTGTCTTGCTCCAAGTTGGATAGTCAGAGAGCAGACCTCTGGCGCTTTCAGGAGCCTCTGCGGCCAAGTAGGTGACAAGAGCCGATGGCTACGTGTCACACTGACCAGAAGGGGGTCCTTCTGACGCAGGTGTTCAAACGTCTGCTGGCTGATGGCTGACTTTTCAGACCAAAGAGCAAGGCGAGCATCTGAGATGTGGGTGCAGTTGATGGTAAGACCACCAACTATGTGTGGTGCATATGGCTGCAGGCTGACGTTCTTCAGCGAGCAGAGAAAAGATGAATGTGCGCGGAGCGGAGTTCCAGGAGCGGTTTCGTGCCTTTGCAGGCGGTCATCGTCTGTGGGAGCCGTAGGGAGGGGCATGACCTTGGAACAAGGGTTTTGCGGCTCACTTATGCTGACCTCAAGAATGGAGGATGGTCGGCTGCTATCTGGGTTCCAGGGCTTAGGTGTGTCCACCTGGGCCCACAGTTGACCCTTCTGGCAGTCGATGAGGGGAGCTAGACGTTCAAGCAGGTCCTGACCAATGAGAAGTGGTTCAGTGTCTAGCTGGCAGACATAAAACGGGTGAACCAGAGTCATGTCTTGGAAGGTGATATCCAGCCACGCCCGGTGAGTGATACACTCCCGGGTCTGGGTGTAGCTGGTGATTTTCAGGTCACAAGGTTCAACCTGGACTGGTTTCCCGAGCGACCGCATGGTGTCAGACACGCGATGGAACAATGTGGAGCACATCAGGGTGATTTCTGAGCCGGTATCCAGCAGAGCATCAACTTGTATGCATCCACCTAGATTGGTGCTACAGTACAAACGGCGAGCATGATCATGGTTTGTTAAGTCACCAAGGAACTTCAGAAATTTAGTATCTGGTTTCTCTGGGGGGTAGATTTCAGGAGACTCCTGTGGTCTACCAGTAGTGTTTCCCCAACTGATCAGGTAAGTCCTGGCCACGCTGGGGGGTTGAGCCACGCCTAGTCATGCGGACGTTGGCTCTGAGTCTGGCTTCTTAGAAGCAGACTTTGGTGCAGGGGTCTCATCTGCAGATCTCAGCTGTTCCTTCTGTTTAGCTAGGAACTGCTGAAACATCTCCTGGAGGTCGGCTTTGGTCAAGTACTCACCTGCGGACTTGCGTTCGGGACTTACCTGTTGGCGGCGCTCCTTAAACCTTCCACTGTTCCGACCTGCCTGCCGTTGGTTTTGGTTGGGCCACTTCCTGTCTGATTGTCCAGACCTAGGCGGCCAATCAGCACCCCCCTTCCCCTGTTGAGGAGATTGGGACTGCTCTCGCGGTTTAACAGGTCTAGGTTTAGCAGATTTTGGCTTAGTGGGTGGAGCTTCTGTGCCTTCAAGCTCCAAACGCGGCTCGGCGTCGGGAGCTAGGTGCATGACGCGGTGATGTGCGTCAGGCTTTTGGGGCTTTCCGCCGGCTTCCCAAGCCTGTTGAGCGTATCTCCTAATCTCCTGAGTTGTCAGTTTTTTCATCCGACAATACATTGAGACTTCGGAGCGAACACACTCGTGCAGGTTGTGAATGAACAGGGATCTGAAGGCAGGGTCTTCCTCGAGCCCAGGGCCGTTTCGACCTTGGAAATAAGCACTTTTGAGTCGGCGATAATACTCTCTGGGGGGTTCGTTCCTCCCGTGTTTGATGGAGAAGGCCCCCATTGTAGCTGACGCAGAGTCTGCATACGTGGCGTATTCATCTCTCAACGCTCGGCAGAGCGAGGAGTACCGATCACGAATGTCAGGTGGTAGAGTTTCCATGAAACCGTGCACCGTTCTAGATGTGGTTTTCCAAATTAGCTTGAGCTTTTCCCTTGAAGAGGGTGCTGGAAGATCAAGCAGACAACGTTCTATCTCCCTGAGATAATCGTCGACGTTGGATTCATTGGTGTTAGGATCAAAGCGTTCTATGTCTTTAGCTAGCGATTCAATTTGACGTACACGGAGCCCTGACTCACGGTACGGCGCGTCATCCTCTGACTCTGACCCACGGTCTGTCTCAGAAGGCGCTGGATATCGCTGGTGTGCTCTGGGCTCCCAATGTTGACTCCTGGGGCCCAAATCGGGGTTCGGCATGTTGTGGCGGGCTGCTGGCACGTCACGTGGGTGTCTTGGGAGGTCCTCCTCCCGGGGCACGTCTGCGTAGTGCAGCCTGCGTCTTTCAACTGGGGCTTCTGCGTAATACGCTCTGTCCGGGTACGGACTGGCGTATGATGCTTGGTCATGCAGCTGGTTATCGGCATGCCGAATACCGGAGTAGCTAGGATGGGTGGATGGTTGAGGTGCAGCTTGGGGTGCATAACCCCAATCGGCACCTTGCACCCTTCGTGGACTGGGGGAGCGGTCTAAATAGAGGTGCCGCTCAGCTGGTCGACTTCTCACTGATTGAGAAGGCCGTGAAGATGAGGGTGGTGGTCCAACCTGGGGTTCGAGGGCGAACTGCCCTCGGCCCCTAGGTGGTCCTGAATGCCCTATAGTGTGTGTAGGGAACGGGGCCGAAGGTTGGGACAGATGAGCTTCATCTCTCCCCTGCGGCGTGCGTCCGTCCAGAGAGTCATGGTGTTTCCCCCCTTCCCACTGTCTGTTGTCATCAGCAGAAGGGGGCGGGGTCTCCTCCCCATCTTCCCCAGAATCGGTGCGGGTGTCGTCTTCCTCGATCAGCCTTCCATTTCGCTGTTTTTCAGCTAGCATACTCTGGAGGTTCATGATCTCTCTATCATGTTGGAGTTCTCTCTGATAGAGGATCAAGGCTAACTTAGCTAAGTGAACCTGGATTGGTTTTGTACCATCCGGGTTTTCTATTTGATCGATTACAGCTTCTAGCTCGACGCTACGCTGTTCTTCAGTGAAATCCCTAGAAGGGTAGTCGGGTTCTCGAGCAACCGCGACCAGTTTGGACAATATTTGTCCAGAAAGTAGGCCAGGTTCATAGTCGTGGGCCGCAGCGCCACCTGGTTGCTGGGAGTTGGTCAGTTCACTACTCTGTCCCTCCATTTTTAACAACCGAACCAAAATGGCCTAGTAGAGCTTCTGCAGATAGCTCAAGGCTGCACCTTTGGCAGCAACTGCTAGCTTTGTAGCAGAAAAACACTAAATTAACCTTTGTGCGCACAGGTTTTAGCGTTTTAAGATTGCACGGAATGCCGTGACTGACGCTTAAAATACTATTCCTTTCAGTATTTTAGCAAAAGCTGGTGCGTTGCCGTAGCAACGTCTTACAACACTTGGGTGTTAAATATGCTAGTTATTCCTTCAGAATATTAGCAAACAGGGTGTTATCAGTCTTTGAGTGAAGGTTTCAGTTAGTTATAATAGCCACTGTGAGTTAAAGTCGCTAAATTAGCAGTTAATTTTAGCCTAAAAGGGTTAGTCAGAATCACTTACATACTGCACCTTTAATGAGGAACTGAATTTTAACCTAAAAGGTTAGCCAGAATTAATTACACGTTGCACCTTTAAGGAAAAACTGAATTTTAACCTAAAAGGTTAGCCAGAATTAATTACACGTTGCACCTTTAAGGAAAAACTGAATTTTTAACCTAAAAGGTCAACCAGAATTAATTTACACGTTGCACCTTTAAAGAAGCACTGAGTTACTGGTGAGAGTTCGATGCAGCTTCCTGCTCAGCGAAATCAGCACCACTCTGTTGCTGGTTCAAGGCTGAACAACGGATTATTTTTAATTCAAGCTCTTTGGATTTATTTGTTTGTTTGTGCCGGATAGAAATCTCTGTGTATCCAAGCCTCACACGGGGCACCAATAAAATGTTGGGGTTATTAGGAGCGAACAATTAGTAAGCTTCAACTTACTTTTGGATTCTTCAATAAATTCTGTAAATATGGCAATATTTACTGAATTATTAATTAATTAAGATATTCTTAGATATACGGGGCACCATTCCCCTTTTTCCGGGGAAAAATTGAATCCAAAACTCTCATCAGTCTTTCTTGAAGTTCGTAGAATCCTTGGAGCAGAGACTTCTCTTCGACACAACAAAGCTACTGGAGACGAAAATCTGAATTTTATAACGTTTAATTAACAATTTGTCAAATGAATAAACAGTGGCATAAATGAATAATAACCATGTGATATAATAAAAGGATGTATATTCAAAATAATGTTCAAGGTGTTTTGTGTGTATGTAGGATGTATGAATGGGGTCCTTTGTTCTCACAAAGGAGTAGTGTGTGTGCGTGTGTATGGATTCAAAATGGAGTCTTGAATACAAGATGGCTGACTCCTTTGTCTGGCTAAAGTGTGGGTGGCAACTTGCACTTTAACTTCCAAAGCACTTAGAATCAGTAGTAACTTAACCTTAAATCACTCAAAACATTTCAAAGGATCATGCAACAACACAAAAGATTAATCACGAGTTAATATCCTTAGTTTATCAGCCTGGCCATGGCCGAACATTTAAAGATACCAAACAATGATTAATAAGCAGTTTATTCTTTCAAAATGACCCGAAGGACGAATTTGGAACGAAAGAGGAAAACACGAAGCTACTTTTTTTAAGCAATAGCGCGGTTTTATTGCTTATTCTGGACTATAGAGGAAACGGGAGAAGAAAAGAATGAGAGAAAAATGAGTTTTCTGATCACCAAAAGAGCGAGGCGTCCCTCCCCCTTTTGATTTGACGGTTCTCCGTGTTTCTCCGCAGTTTTCAGCGTCATCCGCCGGTTTGATGCTTTCTCCGTTGTTTGGCTCCACGAGTGTTTCTCCACGGCTGGACACAAAGAAAACGAAGTTCCTTTTGGGCTGAGTTTGACAACTTACAGCGTTTCTGAGAGCTGGATGGAGTTGTTGTTTCCCTCCGCTGGTTCTGTGTCCTCAAACATCAGCTGGAGGGGAGCAGAAACGAGCAGATCAGCGGTCCCGTGGGCTCAACTTGGCTCTTAGAGCTTCCGCGTGCTCAAAGAAGTCGGAGCGTTCGACAAGCGTGTCCTCACCGCCAGGTATCCTGGGCAAAAGAACGAGGTTTCTTTGTCTCTGCTGAAGATTTATGGTCTTAGTTCGCGGGAAAAGCTCCACGGCTTCCCGCACATGCGCAGAACGTGTTTCTGGTACTAGGCGGTGGCGTCATCACAATGCTTCCGTGTGCAAAGCATCATGGGAAATGAAGTTTCTTGGCGCTGATGTGATTATTTGCTTTCCAGAGCAATTTAAGCACAGTCATTTTGGAGAAAATCACTGCATAGTAATTTCCTCATGAGGTCAGACCCTCAACACCAGTACAATACCCGAATCACCGCAGACGCAGCACCAGTCCACCTGTCAATCTCCTGCTCCATCTTTTTCCCACTTGTGAACAAGACCCCGAGATAAACTCCTCCACTTGGGGCAGGACCTCATCCCTGACCCGGAAAAGGTATTCTACCCCTGTCAAGATCATGGTCTTGGATTTAGAGGAGATGGTTCTTCACACTCGGCTGCAAACCGCTCCAGTGAGAGCCGGAGATCACGTTCTGATGAAGCCAACAGGACCACACTGTAACATTTTGTAAGTGGTCACAAATAATAACCTGTCAATAAAATATGAAAGGTTTCCAACAAAGTATAATGTTTCATTGTAACGTTCTGTAAGTGGTTACTTTTAATAAACTGTCAATAGAATATAAAGATATTCAATAAAAAGTAATATTCCAAAAAGTATGGATTTCCAATATTATTAAACCTTTGATATTCGATTGATGATGAAACTAGCTAATTTGGGTATGCCCAGGAACCAACACTTTATAATAATTGGACACAGAGGCAAAAATATAGTTTATAAAAATATATGTATTATTATATTTTTATTACTGATGATGATGCAGGACAAATGGCTATGAATGGTGATTCAAAGTGATATAACTGAGACAATGAATGAACTCTGATGCAACATGACCTTTTATGTTATTAGAGCTTAATTAATGTGATATCTGGGTTTATAAAATAAATCTGGCTGAATATTTAATGAAGTTTAACAAGTTATCAAATTAATCCTAACCCATCCAGCGCCAGTGCAGAAATACGGTAACCCATTTACCATCTTGAATAATCATTTACCTTCAGTTTATCTGTGTGATCATTAGTTGTAGAAATAGTTTTTTTAAAACTATGTTTTTGCTTCTGTGTCAAATTATTAATAAGGGTTTGTTCCCTGGCTGGGCTGCGCAGTGGCATAGTTAGAGCTGTTGCCTTGCAGCAAGAAGGTCCTGGGTTCGATTCCCGGCCTGGGATCTTTCTGCATGGAGTTTGCATGTTCTCCCTGTGCATGCGTGGGTTCTCTCCGGGTACTCCGGCTTCCTCCCACAGTCCAAAAACATGACTGTTAGGTTAATTGGTCTGTCTAAATTGCCCTTAGGTGTGAGTGTGTGTGCATGATTGTTTGTCCTGTGTGTCTGTGTTGCCCTGTGATGGACTGGCTCTCTGTCCAGGGTGTACCCCGCCTGATTGCCCATTGACCGCTGGAGATAGGCACCAGCTGGGGACCAGGGTTCCCCACCTCATCTGCAAAAAGCAGAGACCCGATCCTCAGGCCACCAAAATAAATCCCCTCAACACCTTGGCTGCACCTAGAAATCCATAAAGTCCATAAAATAATCAGTGACAAAGGGCAGCCTTGGCAGAGCCCGACTTACTGCTGGCATTGCAGACCAAGCTCTGACACCGGTCATCCGGGGACCTAACAGTTCGCTTCAGAGGGCCTGGTACCCCATACTCCTAAAAGCCAGCTCTATAAATCTCGCTAAATGGTTGTTTTATTTCCCAGCTTCCCATATTCATGTTATAAAAAGCAAGATACAAGAAAAAAAATAAAGACCCCAAACATTAAACTGACCTATTTTCCACTGAAACTCCACAAATAAAAGTTCAACAACGTTATTTAATCTGCCAAGAGTTCCAACGCTAATCCGCATCTTTAAAATGAGCTTGACTCGTACTCTGTCTCCTTTCGTCGTCTCGAGTCAAAACACAACAACCCACACGTTCCAAGTTCACGTTTTAATGGGAACAAAAGAAAACAGAATCAGGCATTAATGTTATTAACATATCTACATTTAATACAGCTTCTCAATTTCTAGGATTTCTCTAAGAAAGAAAAAAAAAACCTTATCGTGTCAAGAAATAAAATCTGAGTAACACCAGAAGTTTATATACATCTCCTGCACTCCAGTACGAGCAGCCTTCGACGAACCTGATTCACCACACACACATCCATGCATGCACACACACATTCAGCTGGACAAAACCTGATTCACCACACACACGCATCCATGCACGCACACACACATTCAGCTGGACAAAACCTGATTCACCACACACACGCATCCATGCACGCACACACACATTCAGCTGGACAAACACCTGTAAACCACTTGGACTTTGTTGTGTTTAATGAAGGACATTGGAGATGCGGCACACAAACACTCAGATGGAGGTAAGGGGAATTAAGATGGTCGCGGCTCTTCCAGCATTAGCATGGCAGCTGCTGGGGGCAGTGATGCAACTCAACCTCTAATCTCTGCGACTGGACTCGGGTTAGTTTGTGGAAGTCTGACACTCAGAGAAAGGAAATAAAACAGCGAAAGCTTAGGAAAAATACAAAGCATCTTCGTGTTTTTGTACAGAAGAAAATCCACTTCATGCTCGACGTGAGCGTCCACATTCACTCAAGGCAAACAGCACGAGCAACACCGAACATCTCAGGAACACAAACAACCATTTGTCAACGCGGGTTTTAGCAACAGCTGAACATTCTGAACTCATATCCAGCAATGTGGGAACGTTGTTTATATATATATGCAGCCATTTATTTTCTGTTTCCAGTTCAAGGCGTTTCAGAAAAACATGGCAAATCGCTGAGGACTGACTCTAAAACTAAAAAAAATACAGAACTCATTCATTCGACTTATTGGAATTGTCTGTTTGAAGGTGTGATTGATATGCAAAGGAGAGGAAAACCTTTTTATTCTACTCAAATCCTTAAAGTGACAAAGACGGTTGGGTCTGAGCGCCACCAGCATCTCGATGCATCAAGTAAAACTAAAAACGTCTATTGGCATTTCTGACCACTTCAACAAATATACTAGAATAGATGGGCAGATGCTCTTTTTCTTATGAAATATGACAAAAATACTGGATTAGATATCAAATAAAATGTCTGTCAGCAAAATTTGTTGGTTTATTTTATATTTAAGTATATATGTGTGTATTTAGAGACCTACTGTAGGTATATGTGAAACACTAGAGTGTGATGCTAATGTTTCCCAGTAACTGTGGCACTCAGAGATAAAGCAGGCAGAGTGCGGCAGAGACCTGAGTACAAGCCCCATTATGAAGACAGGAGGAGTCAGGCTGGACGACTTAAAAAAATTAAATTAAATTTAAAAAAAAAACACGATAGAGAAGCTGAACGAGAGAAAGAGTGATCAGGTCTTAAAGGGAGCAACAGGCCATGAACACCAAGCCTCCGAGAGCTGCAACAAAAGGTTTTACAGCCAAGAACAAAACCGTTGGGAGGATGCAAACTGGGATGCTTTATACTCCCCGTTTGGTAGTTTCCTGTGTGGCTTGAGTAAAGTTCATATCCAGGCAAAGGGTGATCTGTTCTCTATATTCTTATCCAGGTCTGGTGTTGGCTCCTGGAAGAGAAAAGGAGCGAGCCTCCTCAGTAGTCCTCCACCCAGCCGTTCTCCTGGATAAAGGCATCAATCACTTCCTTCATGGCCAGGTTGGGGATCAGCTGATCCTGGGTCAGGGGACTTCGGGTGACTGGGTCAAAGTGACCAACTCGCTGCAAAAATGCAAACAAGAAGGATTTAATGTATTTGTGCACAACTACATTATTGATGCTTTAGAGAAAGTAACTGAACAGCTTTTCTTCTAACTGTGCCAATAACCAACACTTGTAATACCGTTAACCCACGTAAACCAATGATAACTACAGGGAGCCTAAGCCACGCTCATCTACTGGGTCCACTACTGTCAAAAGCATGATGAGCCAATAAAAGCTGTTTTCTGATCCCGTTTAATATGTGCTATGGCTTTAACAAATGCTGTCTGTGAATTTTAAAGACACATTCTGATGGCAAGAAAGTGCTTATTTTTAAAAAATGGCTAAAGTTATTTTAGATTTTGTGCGAAAAAATGTATAAGACTACAAATGTTTGTCTCACAAAATTGATGTCGTCAAACCAGACATGATGAAGAAAACGACTGAGTTTAGCGAGCTTTGGATCTTTCTTCCAGGACAAAAAAAAGCATTAAACGTGTAGAAAAGCACCATAAATCTGGCCATGTGGTAAGTAGCCGCTACGCTGGGGGAGAGGAGATACTGTGGTGATGTCGTATATGCGACGTCTGATTTGTGGCCACTTTAATTATCAATTTTTACAAGGTAATAAATCTCAAAATACGTGACAGACATAATCTAAACTCGTTACTATTTAGAATTTAAGCTAAAGTACAACATATGTGAGACTCGGGGTTAAAGGCAAAGTAGATTAGAAAATAGCTTTTGCAGCGCCGTTGACGGGGAGGAGACATATGGGCCATTCCCATCTGTACCCGGTCGGCACGGGCCGGGTAGCCCCAGTCGGCCCCAGCCTGGCCCGGTTGATTCCACACATCCTTGTCTTAAGCCCATGTGGGCTGATTCTACCCACCAATCAGAGGCTTGCTCTAATGGAAGGTGTGAATGGGCTGATTCTACCCACCAATCAGAGGCTTGCTCTAATGGAAGGTGTGAATGGGCTGATTCTACCCACCAATCAGAGGCTTGCTCTAATGGAAGGTGTGAATTTGCTGTCAGCAGTGGGTGTGTTGGCCCTGGTCGGCCTGAAGCAGACCTCCTCGGGAAGAGGGCCGAGAATGAGCCTTGGTTGGCCCGGGAAAATTCCAGGCCACCCAGATATGTAAACAACCTACGCTACCCGGCCCGGGCCGACCCGGTACAGGTGGGAATGGGGCTATAGGCTCCCTGTTACAACCAGTACTGATTTGTAGAGATGCAAGAAAATTTCTATACACTGAAATATTGCTGATATTTAAAAGAAGGTGTATCAAATTTTTATAGAGCATTTTAACATAATCTTCCACTGTGCTTCCCTTTGTGTGGTGCAATTCTACCTCCAACTGCTAGGTGGCAGCAGATTTTACCGCCTTCAGTCTGACTTCACGAGATCTCGTGATAACACTGGAAGCCTCTGGTCTTCAGGCTGTTTTGTATCATAACATATCATATGGTCGCTGCTGTACTGTGATACATAACCCACCGCTACTGATCTGATCATGTCTAGACTTGTGGACAGAAGCCTGTCCTACCACAGGATCAGCACTTCACGTCGCGGTGGCGGCCCAGTGTGACCCTGGCTTTAGCGGCTTGAGGAAGAAAACTTCAGATGCTGTTGGAAATTACAATTAACCTGTCACCTGAGTCTGTCACCATGGTGACCAATGCTGTAAACCTGCTCGCAGTTCAGTCCACACATTTTAACAAGCTGTTCTATTCATTCATTCATTCATTATTTATTTAAAGGAGGACAATGCATACTTATGAACAGTAAATATGCCAGATTTTAAGACTAATTTCCACTTGCAGTCCTCTGGCAGGTTGATGTTGCTAAAACAAATAAAACAGTCAACAACATACACATAGATAAAAAAAAAAACAATCAAATAAAACAAGTCACCAACTACCAGCAGACCTGAAACTGTTTACCTGTAGATGCTCTTCTATGTCCTTGCGGTCATAAGTGATCCCGCTGGGTGTGATGCAGGGCTCCCTCATCAACTCAAAACTGATTTTCCCACAAAGATAATCTGGAATCTCTCGCTTCTGGAATCAGGAAAAGAGGAAACTCTAAACAATCAGGGTTTCTATACAATTAGATGATTTATTCTGGTCTAACAGGGTCCAGGTCATCAACAAGCTGCTGCTTAGCAACCACACTGATGTCACTTCCTCCTAAAAAGCCTCAACGATCATCCTAATACGATATTAAGCAAACACATAACAGATTGATACATCTTATTCTAATTTCAAGGCCAGTTCCATCCTCCCTTATACGACTACAACCTCAATATAAACAACCAGCTCTGGCAAGAAACTTGGCAAACAGCAAGTAACAGTCGTCATAGAAACAGCTTGCGCTAAAATTAAAACAACCATCTTATTTCATGCGATCTCATCTGTCAGTGAAGTTACTGAGGTTGTATAAAAATAAAATAACCGCAAAAGATAGACTTAAATAAAACAGATCTCAAGTCAGATCTGAAGAATCAAGTATATTTGCTGCTCTTATGCCAACTACAAAAATGGGGGAGGGGGGGGGGGGAGACACACACTGTTTCTCTGTTAGATTATTTAAAGTATTTAAATATGAATTAAATGAAATAAACAACAAAAAATTAACAACTTGTCAACTCACTTTTCTTTTCTCGTCCACTTGGGAGAACAGCTCGTCCATGTCCATTAAATACTTGTCCTTAGCAGGTCACGTTTACATGTAATGAAAATGTCCCAAAATTAACATCAACGCATATTTTGGTCAGTAAAAAGTGTGAAAATCAGGGCAAAACCCAACGTGTTTTGATGAAATCTTTGCTGCATCTCCTCCGCTTTGATTGTCATCCTGTTTTTCTCTGTATTCTTCAAGTTCTCTATGAAAAATAGTAAACGCCACGTTATATCACTAAATCTAAACCACCTGGAGCACAGCGTGCCAGAATGTATTTCAGAAAAATCCCATCTGACCTCTCCTTCTCAGCCAGGATGAGTTTGGTCAGGTAGGCGTGCAGCTCGTTCTCCTGGTTGATGCGCTTCTCCTCGATGCTGTTCCAACGTTTTTTCTTGGCGATGCGTAACGCACTGGGGATGTCGTCTCCAAAGTTCAGCCTCTGCTCTTTTGCCAGGTTATACGCTATAAACAAATAAATAAGTCACATTAGTTAAAACTTGGAAGTTTGGAAAACGGTCAAAAAGAACATCTAAACAGTCTTTAAATCAATTTTCTATCAATTCCATGCTGCTGCAGAAGAGCTGGTGCTGTGGCTGCTTAACAATTTCCCAACGCTCTGAAATGGTAGGTTAGGTTGTAGTTAGAAGATAGAGATTTTGCACCTGCAGCTACACATGACCAAGCTTTCTCTATCATTATGACGCAGACTGGAGACACTGACTCAGTCCATCAGCACCCACCAGGTAACCAGCCTCTGATTGCTCTGGTTTGGCCTGTAAACTATACATTTATAATAGAAAGCATAAATCTGACCCTCGTGTTGTGTTATGGTTTTAGACTTATCCATGAGTTTTGAAGTCAGCCGGTATCCAGCATGTTTTAGTTGTTTCCCTGCTCCAACACATCTGATTTCACTCAGCAGGTGATTAACAGGCTTCTGAAGACCTTGATGAGCTGCTGATTAAGTGTGTTGGAGCAGGGACACAGCTAAAACGTGCTGGATACCGGCACTCCAGAACCAGGATTGGACTCCGCTGCTTTAGTAAAAAAAAACAAATAACTGTTGCACATTGGGTTTAATGCTCTGTGTGATCTGCTTGTTTGAAGAACTTGTCTGGAGACTTGTCAGCAACATTCAAAGATATAAATGAGTAAAACACACGGACTGAACAGTGTGAGTCTGTCAGCCAGCAGCACTTAAACATCAGCTTTCTGGTATTTAAAATAGGCAGAAATTACTGGAGATTGTATTACAACATTTAAGGGTCATGTTGAACTGTGAAAAAAACGGACTTTTCTGAAATGTTACACAACAAGTCATTAATTTATCTACACAACATTGATGTAGACATGGAATAGAACTTTTAAAGATTGCTGAAGACAATGGGGACGAGAAAACAACTACATAAAAGGATGACAATACAAAAACTTCAATCTAAAAGGAATTATGAAAGAAAAATGAAGGAACTTGTGAGACGAACTTTTCCCCCCAAATGACGCAAAACTCAGCCATGTTTACATCCTCTTTAAGGACTTCCTCAAACCTTTCTGCAGGTTTCCAATAGCCTCGTCGTAGTTCTCCAGCTCCAGGTGACACTGACCCAGGAAGAAGTGTGCCTTAACGGACTGGCTGTCCAGCTCCAGAGCATGCTTGCAGTCAGCCAGAGCCTTGTCATACTGCTGCAGCTTTACATGGCAGAGGGCCCTGTTGGTGTAGTATACAGCCACTGATGGATTACGGTTCTGTGGGACAAAATAAACCAGAAAGTGTGTTAATGAATTATCTGTAATCAGAAACATTTGTATTCTTCCAGCTTAGATGACTTAAGACTCAGACATCCTTAGTGCCACTCACAATAGCTTTGCTGTAGCAGGTTGCAGCCTCCTGGTACTTGCGGCAGAGGAACAGCCTGTTCCCCTGCTCCTTCAACTCCTGCGCGGTGGAACTCTTCTCCGGGCTGCCGGCCATCTTCTCCACCGGCTCCGCGGGGCCCGCCTCGCCCTGCTTCCCAATCCTGTTCCCCGTCTCTTCGGCTGGCCAGACGTCAGAGTTCAAAATGACCAGTCCGTCCTGGATCGCGCTCTACAGAGCAGACACCACAGGGTTTACTGCACTGCAGCTGCAATGCGCGTCTTTTAGGTGCAATGCTGCTCGATGCCACCCAAAAGGTTTGATTTGCTGACTGCGCGCACTGCCGCTGAAAAACACAGCTAGGTGCCTAGACTGAATTAACTATTCATATGACGGACATCGGCGTGGGCTGCAATCTGCAATGAGCACCGCTTTGAGTATTAAGTCAGGGTAACTTTACACCAGAGGTAGCCGAAAGGTGACGACCGACACCTCCAAACAGATCACTCGCTTGCGCAGGAACAGTTGGAGGCTAGCTGCTGTGGAAGAAAATGTTCTCAGACGAAAAAATTCACAACTTTAGTGAGACCAGAGATCGCTGCTATGCCTAGTAAGCTAGGCTACGTGGTCGGTTTTCACCGGGGGTTGCTAAAGGATTCCGCTCATTCAGCTCTAGTTAAACTCACTGAATTCATCAAATGAACAATAAATGCCACGTTTGATCCCAAACTATTCTCAGCCGGACACTGTCGTTAATAATATAGTACACCAAGACCCGGCTAAGCGATAAGTAAAAAAATCTTTAGCTAATGCTAAAATTAGCCTGTTAGCCCAAAGCCTCCCCTGTTTCTGGTTTAAACTGAGTTCGTTGTTAAAGCCTACCGTTTCCAACTCTTACCTTTAATGATAAATCTTACATCCAGATGATTGTGACTTCATTTATTTTGATATACAGTCTTTAAGTATTGATTTTCCCCGTACGAGCTCTCATGACAAGTTGTTGTTATGCTGACGTAAAGGGCTTTTTTACGTTACTCCAACGGAAGCCGAAAGGACACAATTAGTGCGATGAAATAAAAAGCAAATAACTGAAACTATGTATCAGTTATTACCTCCTAATCTTTCATTTAGAATAAAACAAAAAATGTTTTATGTATAGAAAGACTTACCAACAATTTCATTTGTTTGTGAAATGCAGTAAATAACGTTTAGTATTTTGAGTATACTTTATTTTATTAAATAATTGTCTTAATTATTATTTTGTAGCTATTTAAACACCATTTTTAAGTATCATTTATTTTTGTACATTTACGTGTTAATACGTAACATTTAGACAAATTTATTAAGATGGCATGTGAGTTATTTAGTCATTATTTTTTATCACATGTAGACATAGATTCAAGCTATTCAAAAGTATTAGTAATTCCAAAACACATTTTACATATTCATACATAATAGGTTTTGAGGTCAACTATTAATTGACAATAAAGGTAAAAAAACGTGTGCATCTACTGTTGTACTGAACATCTTTTTATATTTTTTAATTATCTTTATTTACTAATTTAGCATTAAATCAAATAGTTATGTACAAATCCTAATGCAGTGGTTTCAAATTCATATTCAGGTAGGATGCTATGTCAGAGTGTCAGAAAATGCAATAATCCTACCAAAATAAAATGTGGATTACATTCATATACCCTTTGATGGCAACTTTGTACAAATCTGTTAAAACGTGGATCATTTATCAACATTCCTTTCAGGATTCTCCTGGCATGTTGATCAATGATGAATGATCAAACAGACTCACATATTCTTGTTATGAAATGATATCCAGGATCTTTGTTTGCTGCTGTTATTTTGGTAGACTTGTTTTTTTGTTTTGTTTACATATTTAAGTCGAAGCCAACATTCTCTTTGTGGATTTCAAAGTTTAACTTAAACTTTATTTAAATTAGAGTCTGTGTGTCAAATTAAAATTTTTATTATCTTATAATACCATAAAGCAAAGCAAAGCACACACACACACACACACACACACACACACACACACACACACACACACACACACACACACACACACACACACACACACACACACACACACACACACACACAAATTACTTTTTTTTTAATCACGGCTTGTCCTACTTTGATCTGAAGCTTCACCAGCAGAGGGCGCTCTGTGCTGCAAAATTACTTGAACATCAAAATTGAAAACGTCTAACTGTGTAGAGACCTGCAACAGCAGAGAAGGACAACAGGTCTCTATTAACTTATTTCATGGATGCCAAGATCTTTTGAGGCTTCAGTGATGTAAACTTTTGAATAATTAAATCAAAATATTAAGATTGGTCCTAATATTCACAAACGCACCTCTAACCCTTTGCCAAAGTAGTAGAAGTCTGTTAGAAACAGGTCATCACTTTGTTCAGTCGTGGATGACATCTTCAGGGAGGGGTTGGGTAATGTTCAAGACTTTATCATAAAGTATCTCAGAGACATCCCACCCACAGGGAGACCTACAGACGACCTTTATAACTAAGATCTTTCAAGTTTAGCAACAGAGAAACTAGCAAGACAATGATTTTGGACAGGGTCACTTTCATCCCAGCCTGTGTGAAGATTAGGACACATCCCCAGAGCAAACACACATATAGATGTGTTAAAGAGGGGGGGTCCAACTGAGCTGCAGACCTAGCAGCAGTGAGTGTCCCCAGCTGTGTTTACCGATCTCCACCAGCTTGGTGTGTTGATCCTCCAGAACACCCACCAGCTCAACTAATCTGTAAGTCTGAGGAATGCTAAAGCCTTCTGTGGCATCTATAGGGTGGGTGCAATATAAAACACATATTAAGCTGCTAGGATAAACAGTCCTTTTAAGGATGATGGGAAAATTGTTTCATGCAAATTATCACCTTAGCAGAGGACTCTTTGGGATGCTTGCACATCTCTGGCATGTTTTTCATTTGGTTTAGTTCAATTGTTTTGTGTTTCATTAGTGATCAGAAACACAAGATGCTGCACTTTCCTGAAAATGTATGGATCGAAGAATTCAAATAGTGGACTGAAAGTTTATGTTCCGCAACATTGGAGGAACTTTTTATTAGAACAGAATAGACTTTATTAATCCCAGTAGGGAAAATCACTCGTTACAGCAGCACATACGCTTGGAGAGGAGGAAGAAAGCTATTATTGTAATCTTCAACCGCTAAAAACAACAAATAAAGAATGATCGAAGGATTAGAATTAGTAAAAGTGATTAGAAAAGTGTTTCAGAATCATTCTTCAGCTGTTTTTCTCTTCAGAGAGATGTGCAAAAAGAAGAGATTGGGGTTGTTTGGGGTAAGTTTCATTTTTAAACGTTTTTACCAACTGCTTACATTTAAATGCTGGACTCCTCCTGTCCACCATCACAACCGCCATCCTCCTCTGTCCTCTATCAAACCCAACGGCTGCACCAGCTGGCTGAGCTTCCAGTAACCAAGGCAACCAGGCTAGGAAGTTTCTTGACTCCGTTGGCAGGGCTAAAAAGCTGCCACTTCCTGATGGAGCCTTGTCTTTCTTTCTGCCAGTGTAGTTGTTTTTTTTTTTTCTTTTGGCAGCGTATTTCACTGTTTAGTGCCAAGTCAGAATAAGAGAACACACTCTTCTTCAAACCTCTGGTTCAAATGAGGAAGTCAAAAGCAGGAACTCTCCACCGCGGTGGCTTTTTGTCTGATGGATTTGCTCATTTTGAAAACGGGAAAGTCTGAGAGATTTAAAAAATGCTGTTTTGAGTGGATTTGAATCAGACATTCTCTAAAGAGGAAGAAGAAAACTTCCACCTGCAAAGCTGATAAATGCAGGAATAAGAAGTGAAATAAAGAGCCCAGAGGCTGGCCTGTGCACATACATGACCAAACATCAGTGCACGCTCTAATCACCCCTCCAACCTGCTGCTGCAGGAAACCCATGCTCCTGTAATCTGTAACAATATTCTCTGTTTCATGATCTTCTTAGTCCCTACAGGTGGTTCAGAATGCCTGTGCTCTACTTCTGACCAAGTCCTCCAAACACACCCACATCACCCCGCTTCTCCTCCAGCTTCACTGGCTGCCAGTCAACTTCAGGGTCAAGATCCTGGTTCTGGTCTATAGGGCCTTACATGGACAAGCACCATCATACATTGGTGATCTTCTCAGCCCCTAAACCCCAGCAGGTCCCTGAGGTCCAGTGACCAAAGCCTACTGGTTGTGCAGCGCACCAGGCTAACGACCAAAGGTGACAGATCATTTGCTGCTGTGGCCCCCAGACTCTGGAACTCTCTCCCCCTGAGCCTGAGATCAGTGGACTCAGTGGTCTCCTTTAAAAAGCAGCTGGAAACTCACCTGTTCAGGCTGGCTTTGGTGTGACCTTCACCACTCTCTTTATTCTGCTCTCCCCACCTATTCCACCTTCCTCAGGATCCACTGATCTTCTTCTTTCGTATTCACTCTCTCTCTTTCTTTAAAATTGTTATCACAATTGTCTATTTTTTGCTCATTTTAAATATATTTTTAATAATTTTCTAAATTTTTTAAAAATATTTTTACATTTTTTGTTTTTGTGAAGCGTGATTTTTATCTTGAGAGGTGCTATAGAAATGATATTTTCTTCTTCTTCTTCTTTTCTTCTTCTTCTTCTTCTTCTTCTTCTTCTTCTTCTTCTTCTTCTCCTTCTTCTTCTTCTTCTTCTTCTTCTTCTTCTTCTTCTTCTTCTTCTTCTTCTCTGTCAGAGGTTTCAGGTTGCCTTGGACTTTTTCCTGTAACACAGTTAGTTAACTATTTATGGAATATTTGTCCTTTTTTAACTTCTAACCAATGGCTGCTAAAATTGGTTTCATGTGTTAAAAGCTGAATGGGGTCTTGCCGATGGAACCCCGGAGACATAAAGTCAGAGGGAAAAGACCGAGACACCTAAATGTGAAAGGTCACCAAGGAGGATGGAGATGACACAGCTTTAAAGGTTTGATATCTTCTAAATAAAAATGCAGTTTTTGAAAAAAACTTTTAATACATTTTTGATACTTTTTGCCTTATTTATTTATTTATTTATATTTTTTGTATTTTTTAAAGGATTTGGAGGTTTGTTTCATTTAAGTTTCCAATTTAGGACCTGTGAGACACATAATTGTTCTGTATGTTGAAGCTGCGGTTAATATGTCTATGGAAATCGCATTTTCTGTCTTTGTGATAAGTTGTGAAGAAAATGTCTTAACATCTGCTTGAATCTGGTTCTGGTCCCATTCTTCTCTTGAGTTTAGGCAGAACCTGCTCTGTAGTCTTGATTTTTGTTTTGTCTTCAAACTGAGAACTTAAATGAAAAGTTTAACCAAACGAAGAGAGCGAGTTTGTTTTTAAAAACATGCTGTGTTATTACAAAAATCCTTCACACCCTGGGGGGTTAACAGCTGACTGGCTGAAACACCCCCGCTTCCCTAAACCCTCACACTGGGTGAGGATGGAGGGATGCAGCTGCTGTGCAGCTCATATAAGTGGCAGGGGAGACGTTTTACAACAGGGATGGAGATTTTGGAGGGAAACCAAAACTAATGAGCTGGTGTAGTGCAAGACTGAGTGAGGAGGGGGGTGGTTAACCTCGCCTCCTTCTTCTTATGCTATGAAAGTTGTTGTTCTTTAAATACAACAAAAGGACATCCACGGTTAGAAAACAGAATGCTGCTGCTGATCACGATGAGCCACCGGCTGCTAAAGGCACTGCACATTTGAATAATTATGACTGATCACTTAGTTTCATGTGGTGAAAAATGTCAATTTAAAACAATAAATCACTAAGGTGGAGGCTTCACTGGTGTCTAATGTGCATATTCAGTGTAGAAAGTAATTGGAGATGCTCCTAGGAGAAAGAAGGCAACAACCGGCAGGACTACAAGAAGTTACTCCCTCTCCGTCCTGGGCACTGACCACCCCAACACCACCCTTAACTCTTAAAACGTCACCCCCCCAGGGCAGACTCTTCAGGGTCACCAAACTCCACCCTGCCCCCCCCCCCCACCCCCCCAAACTTCCCAAACACAATTCAAAAGAGCAAAAGCAGACATAATGAGCTATGGGTCAATTGTGTGTGTGTGTGTGTGTGTGTGTGTGCGTGCGTGCGTGCGTGCGTGCGGGTGGGTGCATGTGTGAGTGTGTGCATGCATGTGTCTGTGCGTGCAGGTGTGTGTTTGCATTTGGGAGTGTGTGTATGTGTGCATGTAAATGTGTGTGTGCATGCGTGCATACATGCATATGTGTGTGTGTGTGTGTGTGCGCGTGCATACATGCATATGTGTGTGTGTGTGTGTGTGTGTGTGTGTGTGTGTGTGTGTGTGTGTGTGTGTGTGTGTGTGTGTGAGTGTGTGTGTGTGTGTGTGTGTGTGTGTGTCTCATAGGCTTCATATGTTTAGTATAGAATTAAATTGGTACTAGCAGGGAGTAATTCACCACACATATCTCCTGAGGTTGCATTGGATTGTACGTGGCTAAAGACGTTATTTCCTTGTAAAATACACATTTATGCTGTCATTGATAATATATAGTAACAGATGTGTTCTGTTAACTCTTAACCAGCAGGTCAACACGTTTTAGTCCCTATGCACTAAACCAAACTGAAAAATACAAACACAAAAACCTAATAACCTACAAGAAATTGTGAAAGGTTAAAGGTCGTCTCAATAAAAAATTATTGTCGTACTTGTTACTATTACCAAAATCTAATGCGATCAAGTACAAAAGCATTCACATTGTCTAGAGAGTAAGGTCTAACCAAATGAACGTTTATACACCCGTGATTGAAGGAGTACGTTTTTATTCGTGGACAGAAATGGCAGGAAATGCACGTGTGGAGGTGGCAACATTTGTTCATGTTAAATGTCTCTGAAATACATAAACACAATATAAATACAAACACACAACAGTACACTATTGTGGACCGGAGAGATGACTGCAACGGTGGCAAGATACCCCCAGAAAAGTGCTACACCCTCTGTTGTCCTGCTGGGGCATTGTTTTGCAATGTTTCCTAAGCCACTCAAGCTGACGGAGAAGTATTAATCAGGCTTAAGGTGCTCCCAGGTCAGCAGAGAAACCATAGTCCCTCTAGCGTGTGCTGGGTCTTCTTTTAAAGTGACAATGTGTAGTTTTTACCATTAATCTCTGGAAATATCCATTGAAATGTTGTTGTAAATGAATAAAAAGATGCCAAGTTGTTGAAAAATATTGGCAGTTTTATAACATATAATTGTAAAAATCAGGTCTAAAATACATGGGAGCGGGTCTAAGTCTGTGGGCGACACCATGTTTTCTTCTACGGAAGCCTGTGAGGACAGATAGCATTTACTGATTTGTAACAACCAGTTACAAAACTTTCAGCATTAATGAAGTTGTTGTTTTACACATTTAGCTCTTCGCTCTTTGCAAGTGATGAAAGGGAATCTGATGTTCTTGTTATTTTACTGGAGGTTGCACTCCCAATGATATTTTACCCTTGTGGCCCTCTGTTGGTAAGGTCTCACTTGAACACAAAAATAATGCTTGCTTGCAGTGATTTAGGTATCTACTGCCCCCTATCGCCAGGGAAACTACACACTGTCACTTTAAGTCACCTCATGGCTTCTCCCAATGTGGAGGAGCAGCAGGTCCCCCCCCCCCCCATGCTCCTCGTGAATGGCTGAATGTCTCACCCCATCTCTGAGGGGGAGCCCAGACACCCTGCAGAGAAAACTAATTTCAGATGCTTTTATCGACGATCTTGTTCACTTCCAAAAGCTCGTGAGCATAGGAGAGGGCTGGAACGTAGATTGTTCGGTAACCTGAGAGCTTCACCTTTTATCGATGCCCCACTCCATTTTTACCTCATTCGTTAACAAGACCTCGAGATACTCAAACTCCTTCGCTTGGGAGGGGAAGACATACCACCCTTTTCCGACTCATTAACATAGTCTCGGATTTGGAGTAACTGATTCTCATCTGCTTCAAACTCAAATCTCTCTAGTGATTGGAAATCATGTTCTGATTAAGCCAACAGGACCACGTCATCTGCAAAGACGTTGCAGCCCATTTCAAGGGGCCTGATACCCAATTCTACTGGAGTACCTCCTATAGCCAAAATATATATAGACAAAGCCGTCTCTCCTTCATGCACTTTCCACCTCTAAACCCACCTTTTCCCTCATTTCTGTCCACAAATAAAACGCTTGCTGCCTTTCTTTAAACTTCTTCAGTCACAGGTGGGTACATGTTCACAAGGTATTCTTCAGGCTGCCATAGATATCTGTAGCTCTCTTGTTTTGAGGGGACAATGACAATGTTGTTAACGAATCTGAAGGAAGCAGCCTCCTGGACAATCATAAGTTTGTGCTCTCTATCTCACTCGACGAATGTTTATGAAAGTGGGCTCGACTCCGGCCGTCCTTGTGAGCCTGTTGGAGAGCCCTTGTAACAAGTGATAATGGTGTTGCATTTCCCTACCGATGCAGACAGAAAAGTATAAATTAGGCTTAACAAATGAAATGTAAAGCATTATAACTTCGGCACTGGTCACAGTTCACTTCATCTGCATCAATCAGGTGGATTTTTACTAGCAATGACCACGAGCTGGGATGAGAGGGATTTGGGGAAGACTCAGCAGGGAGGGGTGAAGGTATAGGTGGTGAAAGGGTAACGGGGAGGGATGGGATTTCCTGCTGTGTGATCATAATAAAACAGTTTAAATGCCAATAAAACAAATTATACAGATGAGCTGAAGTTAGTGCTGCTGTGTGTTCATACCTGCTTCTGAATAGCAGGCTCTTACGCAGTACACTTCTATTTTCATTTATTACATCACCCCATCCTAAATATCTGCTAACGGTTAAAGATTTTCAAGGTCAGGACACATAAAACAATTACTTTTACAATAATCTGCTGCTTGGAAATTTTTTACTTGTTAGTCATGAGACTGTCACATTTAAAGGTCTCCAACCACGATTTAGGCTCCACTCTGCCTCCATCATAGCCTGGCAAGCCAGACTATAAACTTTGCTAAGCAAGAATTTGGTCTAGTTCACTATGTTCCCAAGAAAAATATGTTCTAGTCATATATTTCTGATATGCTAACGGCTAGCAGGAACAAGCCCTGCGACTGTGCTGCCATCTTGAGTTTTGTTGTTACTCGTGAGCGCTAACGGCGGCAGTAGCTGGACGTAGCACTTCCTGGTCCCGCCTGAGACGCTTCCAACAGCAACCAACTGTTTAATTCTGGTGAACACTTACAATCCATCTTTACGGGTAAAGTTTCCTTTAACAATAATAAAGTTAACATGGGTCAGAAAGAGAAATAAAAGGATAAAGAGTTCAAATAAACTGATAGAAAGAAAAGAGAGCAGCAGCGTGAGTTTTTCCTCATTTTGACAACGAAAAATTCTGTGTTAGTTTGGAGTGACTCATTTATTTGCTCATTCCTATCTTTTACATCATCCTGTGTTTGTGACCTTCGAGGGCAGCTCTGCTCGCTTTCAAACATTTTTTTAACAAATCACACAAAAATCAGTTCTCCATCAGATGAAGAATGCAGAGCCAGCGTTTGTCACCGAGGCCGGCGTCTATCTAGTGTTTTGTCTTCCTCTGTGTGAGCAGAAGCAAAAGCCCGCTCTTCTCACAACAATCTGGCTATTTGTTGTGATGCAAAGTTGCTGAAAAGCAGCTTGTTCTGATCCTAGAAGTGTGCAGTCGGCAGAATCCAAATTGGACGGTAATCAGATCAGTGTGAGGGGTTTGACAAATGACCAGAGACAGGAGCTGGACCCTGGAGGACGGGAGGACGGGGGTTCAGGCCCAGGGATCAGAGGTTAGCTTTTCAGAACGGCTCAGTGGAAGGACCATCAAATCCTATTTTTGTGAGATTTCTCTTTCAGGCGCTGGACACTCTGGTCCGTCTCGGACCAGTAAATCCTGCTACGGTGTTCTGATGAAAGAATCATTTAAAAACAGCAGCATACATTTTCCAAAACGATACCTTAAATAGATTTTAATGCATTCTGTGGGAATGTTTCTCGACACAGATTAAATAATCTGACACCGTTCTCCTGTAGAACATGTTTTTTACCTCTGCATTAAATCCTAAAAGAGCCATTGTGATCGTATCCTGAATGATTTTTTTTGTAACTCTTCAGTGTGTGTTATCTCATGTGTAAAGTATGACGACTCAGGGGCGTCTTGTCTCCGGCTTTGTTTTCTTACGCCTGCCATCCAAATTTCCATCACAAACATCTCGCCCTGAGTGACCCCCTCCTTTCTGCCTGTGAAGAGGCCCTGATTAGTCTGCATACATGTGCAGATAGCTCCAAAATCCTCGGGTCGGGGCTGTGTATGAAAGTGCATTTTAATTAAATAGAGAGGAAAAGTATGAGGGCTCATGCATCTGTGTGTTCAGGCTTAAGCTGCATCCTCTTCCCAGTTTCCTCTTTGCTATCTCACTATGCTCAGGCTGCTGCAGAAAGGAGGCCCCTCTGTCGACGAGTCAAAAGACAGACCGTTTTGTCTCTGCTCTATTCTTTTCCTTCTGTTAGCTTCTACTTTCTGTCAGTCTTAGACTGGATGAAGTAAATAGGAGAGAGATGTGGCATAAATATTTATTACTTCTAACAATCTGAAAACCAAAAGTAGGCCCTTTGCAAAAACTCCATCTCATGTTTAAAATGCAACAAACATCCATCCTTTTCTTCTTATCCAAGTTCGGGTCAGGGAGGCAGTAGCTTAAGCTGAGAGGCCCAGACTTCCCTCTCCCCAGCCACTTGGGCCAGCTCCTCCAGGGGAATCTCAAGGCATTCTCTGGCCAGCTGGAGAGACATAGTTCCTCCAACGTGTCCTGGGTCTTCCTTTAGGTCTCCTCCCAGTTAGATGTGCTCAGTAAACCCCACCAGGGAGGTATCAAGGAGGCATCCTAATCAGATGTCAAAGCCACCTCAACTGGCTCCTCTTGATGTGGAGGAGCAGCGGGTCTACTCCGAGCCCCTCCCGGATGACCGAGCTTCTCACCATATCTCTGTCTCACCCTGTGGAGTAAACTCATTTTGGCCACTTGTATGCATGATCTCGATCTTTCGGTCGCTACCCAAAGCTCGCGACTATAGGTGAGGGTAAGAACGTAGATCGACCGGTAAGCCGAGAGCTTCGTATTCGAACTCAACTCTCTTCACCACAAGAGATCGGTACACCAGCACCAATCTGCCTGTCAATTTCATGCTCCATCTTTCCCTTGCTTGTGAACAAGACCTTGAGATACTTAATCTTTAAGGACCAGTGGCGACACTGGTGTCACAACCGATTTCAAACATTTGCAGAATTGCTTAGAGTCATATATTAAAGTTTAAAAACCGCAAGTGACATTCTATCCATATTGAAAATTATTCAATTAATTTTATTAAATAAAATATTGATTAATTTTATTAAATTATCTACATATTCCTATCTGTTTTCTAATTCAAAGGGGTTAAAGATGAAGCAGGACCTCATCCCTGAAGGCATTCTACCCTTTTCTGACTCAAGACCATGGTCTCGGATTTGGAGGAGCTGATTCTCATCCCAGCTGCTTCACACTCGGCTGAGAGCCACTCCAGCGAAAGCTGTAGATCACGTTCTGGTGAAGCCAACAGGACCACATCATCTGGCTAAAGCAGAAACCCGATCCTCAGGCCACTAAAGCGGATCCTCTCACCACCTTGGCTGCACCTAGAAAAATAGACCCTTTGCAAAATCTCCATCTCAAGTTTAAAATGCAACAAACATTATTTCACATAATAAAAAAATACACTTGAGCACCATTAAAGAAGTCGATGCCTGTTTTTCCTGCAAACTTCATCCCACCTGTTGCATATATTAAATACACCTGTTATATTGAGAACATCCACACAAATGAGCTCTGAGTGATCTGTGATATGATACCCCTGAAGTTAGAGGTGCGTGTGTGTGTGCATGTGTGTGTGTGTGTGTAAGTGGGGGTCGAGATTCAGTGGAGCCAAGGCAACACCAGATTTTGGCGCTCCCCTGAAGGGTTTTGCCGCCCCCACCTTCCTCTCACTAAGGCTACTTCGGTTGTAGCGGCGGCGCTTCCTCTTAAAAGGCAGCTCCATCGATGGGGTGAGGGACACTGAGGTGCAGGTGCTGAGTCTGACAGAACAAAGGACATGTGTGGTGGTAATTTAAAAGAAAAAAGATAGATCAAAGGGGAACTCAGAGATGAGCTGTGGGTCAGCAAGGATTCTGAATGGAGTTGGTGAAAGATGCAGGAGATAAAAGACGTCCTGGATGCTGCTCTGGACAATCACAGTCCCACTGAGTCTCATTTCAGAGGTATTAATTGTCATCTAGGGGATGAAAAGGAGAGGTTCTCTGGTTACCACAGAGGCTGGAAAAAGGAATCTTAAATTACACCTTATCATCATCCAGTTGGTGTTATTCGATGCTGTTGTCTGCTTATTTTACAATGAAAATGTCTCACTTTTTAGGTCTTTTATTGCACTCTGAGATAAGCTCCGGATCGGTGCATGCAGCCAGGAAGAGTGGAAAGACTTACTTTCTCTAAATGAAAAGTTTGCTTGCAAACCTCACAATCTTCAAATTTAACACGTTAAACTTAAAGCATAAAGTCAAAATTCCAACTCTCCACAGGAGGGTTAGGGTTAGCACCCAAAAATCTGCATTAATTCTAAGATATAATCTAAAACATGATACGCAAAAAGTGTAATCTTATCACGCCAATTATCCCACTGATTGAGCATGCAGGGGGGTGGGGGGTGGAGGATAAACAGGGAGCTTTTTGTGTGTGTGGAGATAGCCGAGGGGGTCATACTATCGGCATGTGTCCATTGTCTGCACAGGCCATTGTGTAAGGGGGGTTTAAAGTTCAAAAAGTCTGTGTGTGTGTGCGTGCGTGTGTGTGTGTGTGTGTGTGTGTGTGTGTGTGTGTGTGTGTGTGTGTGTGTGTGTGTGTGTGTGTGTGTGTGTGTGTGTGTAGGCAGTCTAATTATTCTCTGCTCAGCCAAGGGTGACCCATAGAAACTCAAATAGGAGAGAGATGCGTGGAAGCGTGGGGGGGATGGGGTAGGGGAGGCGGTTCAGTGAAGTCATATCAAGTCAAGAGAAAGAAAGAACATCCACTTTGTTTATTTGTCATTTAGAAGCATTCTTTATTCGTTTCTTGCTGATTTTCCTTATTTCTTTGTTTAAATGAAAGACAAATTATTGGATTCCTGCATGAAACTCATTTAAACTCATTTAAACCATTCTAGTGTTCCTGTTGTGGTGAAATTCATCGTTTTTATTGCACCTTGTTTTCGACAAAGATAAAAAACATGTTAGTGGCTGAAGGTATTCAAAAGTAGAAGAGTTTTGACCCTGAGTTGAACAAAAAGTGAATAAAAACACATTTTCATTATAATTAAAGAAACAGTTTTAAACAGTATTTTGTGGAAAGTCTCTGAACAACTAATAAATCACCCGCTCTTAGAACAGCCTCAGTTAGGAGAAATAAAATATCTGTATAAAGATTAGACCTCTGGTGCTCTTTGGTGTTAAAAATCAAAGCAACAACTTTTTGCTTACAGCTGCTGTTAGAAACTGAGTGACTGAACGTTCATCCAGATTTTATGATAACTAATCACATGAAATATAATAGAACCACAAACATTTGAAGATAGATAAGTATCTATAGATATAACATCTTACGTGCATTTTCAGTTTAGCGTAACACAATTGTTTGCGGGGATCTCGTAGCTTCTGCAGCACTTCCCAGTCTAAAACCCAGTCACAGAGCTGACCATGCTACAAGTTTAGGTAATACTATTTGCATGATACGCTTAAAACTGGTGTTAAGAAATTTCTGCACACTTCTAATCATTATTTTTATAGGAATCCTGGTTTCTGGAGTAAATAGAATCCTGTTTTTACTTCTCACCCTTTCCTGACACCTTAAATTCACATAGAGCACTATCCAATCATGTTAAGCCTTTGCATTTTACCTTCAAGAGGTTATAACTTCTGTTTGACAAGCCTGAAGAGTTTAAGAATGAAACAAAGCACGGAATTAAAGTAAAAGAGGTCTTGTTGCATCTACGGAAATAGTTCACTGCTTAGATTTTGCATTTGCTCTGACCGCCAAAATATAGCCTCTTTGTGTCCTCCTCCATTGTGTCCAGATAAAGGTATTCAAATGTGGATGTGGTCAGCAGTGACAACATCTGTCTTTCCTGTGAACAATATGTAAAAAACTATACCTATTGTGAATTATGGAGGGATCTTGCTCCCTCTTAAGTTTCCCTCCAAACAAATTCAGCCAATTAAAAGAGACGTGGGGGGTTGTGGGGGTGCAAACAAGACAGACAGCCGTGATCTCCTGTCTGACCCCCGGTTGGGCTCTGAAAACGCTGGCTGCAAATCTTGCAGCTCACAGCCTGAAGCCGCGCTGGGCCTCTGATACCAGCGCTCTCATTTGGATAACAAACAGTCTGAGTTTGGGAGGAGCTCTGTGGTTTGCAGCTAATGAGGTCATAAATGAGCTGTGAAAGCAGTCGGAGATGCTATCATCTGAAGGGTAATAATTAAATTGGATAAACAGAGCAGCAAAACTGCTAAAAGATGGAAAGTTTGCCCACTTTCATGGTCTGTCAAAGACACGTCGACATTATAATAAGAGCTTAAATCAGAAGCTGTAGCTGTTTAGTCTGAGTTTACCCCAAACCTGGAACTTCCCATGCATTCTGCAGTGACTGCACAAAAATCCGATCTTCAGTGTTTTTACAGTAAAATCCTTTGAACGCACAAAAACAAAATGTCTGGGTTGTTGGTCCTTGAGGTAAAAGATTCCCTTCGTTCTTTTGGATAGCGTGGTGGAATGTGAGAATCACCACACGGCCGGCATGCTGATGACCCAGTCATGGTCTAGTCAGAGACAACGGACTGGATCAGAACTTCTGCATCAAGGTCAGCTTTTTCCTGTGGAGGAAAATTCCAGTCTAATGACTTCAAATAAGGACATGTTGACAACCTAAGGATGATATGGAGAAGGGTTGGCAGTGGAAGAGATCTGCATCCATCTGAGGTGTTATGGTTGACTTTGCTGAACCATAAATGGGACGCAGTCACATCTCTTTACAGGGAGATCATCTTTAAAATGCTGATGGTCGTGAGCGTGTTCTGTCTCACATGCAGCTGTTATTGTCTCACTGCTCAAAAGACTGGTGACCAGACTGATTGAGCTTTAGTGAAATTTGTTTCCCCTTTATGATGATCAACTTAGTAACAAACTACTTACTAAAGATGCTTTGATTCATGCATGAGCTTCAACCTGCAGTCATAAAGTCTGGGAGAAGGTTCGTCATGCTTTGTTGAGCTTTCATGAGGCAAGAAACAATGAAACATTTAAAGGAGATTACAGTGTTTAATGTTGCACGAGTCTCTGTTGTTGAACTGGTTTTGGGGCAATTCAGACAGATTTGGAGGATTCTCCTAAAATGGATGAAAGTGGTGCTTTTTCTTTAGGTTTCATCAGTTTTTAGTAACATTGCTTTCAAACGTATAAATTGCAGATACACAAATAAAGTTAAAGCAGTGAGAATAAATAAAATGTTCTATTCTATTCTAGGACTATGCATGCAGCATATTATCGAGGCTTTAAAATAAACTAAGCTAAAATATGATGCGATGTGCCTGATAAGGAGGATTTACAAGAAATAAGGTTGTTTTCATTTATTTTCGACCAGAGAAAAATACAAACTTAAATTAAACCAGATCTGCACGAAGAACAGAGTCAGGAGACAAAATATAAAACATCAAATTTACATCTGATAAGTCCACACTCCTGCAGCCTCTTCCCTCCATTTTCACTAATGAAAATTCCCCAGGGCACCCAGCTGTAACCTTTGACCCCAGTCACTACAATTAGGTTATATTTGGAGCTGCTGAATGCAACAAAGAAAGGAAAAAAATCACATGCGGTGAGCCCGTTAACATGAGATTGTGCCTAAAACAAACAGAAGCTGAGATAATATTAATTTAGATTCTAAGAAAGAAAAAGTAAAATAAAATAAAAACAAATGTGTGTGAAACATAAAAGATGGAGAAACAAAAACAGGAAGTGGATTTTTGTTGTGAGATCTTTCAGGAAATCTTGAGCTATTTCCTGTGAGCATAAACCAAGCTGTCAGCGAGGTTGTGTTAGATCCCGGCGGGGGAGCTTTGTGACGGTGGAGTTAAGTGATCTATTAGATGTTAGGAGAGCGTTAGAGAGCGTTCTCAGGGTGTCTGTGCGTTTCCAGCTGCGTTTACCATCAGCTCTGTTTATCTGCTGTCCGACCCTCTGTGTTCTCTTTCCCACTGGGCTTCAAACACACACACACTCTCTACCACCAAAACCAGGGGCACAATGGGAAATTTACTGTTATCCAAACAAACAAATGCACAATTGCTGTCCTGAGAAAGTGAAACGGGAGAGCAGGTGTCAGTTTTCACATCGAGTTCTCATGGGGGCTCAGACTGTAAATATCAGCACGAGTTTTTCCAGACTCTGGGCTGACTTTTCTCACAGCCTCTCAGTGCTGAGAACAGAGCAGATGACCCTCACCTGATGGGATGAAGGTCAGACAGTCTCACACAGGTCAGTTATGTTTCCTAAGCCTAACCCTCTTTAACACGTCACAACATCTCTGTCTGTAGCCACGCTCTTACTGTAAGTCACATCCAAAACATTAAAAAGGGAAACAAGAGAAAAAAGGCTTCTTTCTTTACCTTTTGATGTTTCCCGTTCTACATCTGAAGATTATTGAAAAGGTGTAATGGAAGTTTTAAAGAGGTCTTTCACTCATTTTTAATACATGAGCAGTGGTCTCTAGTAGAAATGCATTTTTGGGCATCTCATCTCACTTTGAATTGGCCCACACCTTACATCTTCTCGATTTATCGACACAACAGTTTGTAACAGAGCGGTTTTCCTACAACTGGAACCAGAAATAACAACCTTTTCCGCCTACTGAACTCCACTTCAAAATAAAACTCTGACACAACACTCTCGTATCATTACCGCTTCAAACCGTTACAAAAATAATACATAATAATAAATCAATCTCACAACACACAAAGTTGTGTGATTATTTGATGTTTTCTGCACTATTGAGAGTTTTTAATGTTTTGAATCTGTTAGTAAATTGTTACTGACAGCATCTACATTTAAGTGTTTCTTTTCATTTTCACTGAATCATTGATGCTTCGCTGTTTAGGTTCTCAGTCATCCTGCAAATGAACATCTGGAATTTTTTATTTGAGGGGAGATGAAATGAGATGAGATGAGATGAGATGAGAGAAGACTTTATTGATCCCATTTGTGCATTACCACAGCTTAGGACAGATGACAAAGGAGTACAAAAGTGACCAAGAATGCAATAAATGAAATAAGACAAAACACTGAATGCAACAGTAGTTCCTATGTAGACACATACACCGTACGCAGTATGGCTGGGGGGTTGTGAAACGTTGTGGAAGCAATAATAAATCAAAGTATCAGCTGTTCTACTACAACTACTGATTAAGTGGATAGATATCTGTAAATACAGGCATGAACATGTAGGCACACATGAACAAATATATACGGTAAATGGTTAATGGCCTGTATTTGATATAGCGCCTTTTAGAGTCCTGGAACCCCCCCACCCCCCCGACTGAAGGACCTGCTCAGTGCAGAAGGTGATGTTATTCATGATGGATGTCAGCTTAGCTAACATTCTTCTGGCTCTTGGAGAGTACAGGCGCTTTTTTCCTCCTCCCCTCCCTATCTTATCCAAAGGCTCTTTGTCTGTCTCTGGGTGTACGGCTCTTCTGAAATTTTCTGGAAACTGGAAACTGGAATTACTAAAATGGACCTGGTCAGTTGGTCTCTCAACGCGATTGGCAACATTTTTTCAACGATGAGAATGGCAGAAGGGGCTCCCAGATGCCCCTCTAGGACAGAGCCAGTTAGGCATATCATGGACTCCTGGAAACAGTGGAACTTGGTCTGCCTGTCTCAGCTGTCTGTAGAGGATTCTGAAGACGTCTGGATGTTCGTGGTGATGGTGTCAGGTTTCCTGCTCTTTGGCCTGGGAGGTTACCTGACTTACCAGAAAATTAATGAGCTGTCGAGGAATATTGGTTCTCTCCCGGAGCTCAGAGATGGTTTACACTAGGGCTGGGCGATATGGCAAAAATAGAATATCACGATTTTTCCAATATTTTATCACGATTTCGATTTTATCACGATTTTTTATCCATGAATAGCATAACTTCAATTGCGTATTAAAGAAGAGAAACATTGAATAAATAAACATTTATTCATATTAGGGATAATCAGCACAGTGCTAACACACTTATATTTTAAACTCACACCAGAGATGATAAAAGCCCTGAGAGAAACAATTACAAAAATCAGTTTTTCTCGTTTTTCAAGTAACTTAACATAAATTAAAATCGTAAACATATTTAAAGTGCAAACATGTCAATTGCAAACGTATTGTGCAAACATTAACTTGTTCAAAATACTATGTAGCTCCCAGTTGCTCATGTAGTGGATAGTTAAGCTCAAATACGGCTCTGATGTGCGGCTGGACCAGAGATCGCTTGTGGTAGCAAAAAACTGCGCATTCTGAATATTTTCTGCAACAAGTCTCTAAATAAAGTAAAAATTTCCAGTGCAGATTGGAGACAACCCATAGAAGCACTGATTTGATCTCATTTCAGAGAAAAATAGAACAGGTTAGATGCACCTAATAAATAAAATTACTAACATAAACTCAGGAATCTTTCTTTGCTTCACTGTTCTGGTGCTGAAAATATCACTAATGCGGATCAAAGGAGATACACAGATGAATGCACCTCTTATTTATTATTTGGAAACTACATTTACTGCAGCTGGCAGAGGCAGAGATTGTTTCTATTGATACACGGAGTTTACAGAATCATTTTAAATTGTAATAGGGGGAGACTGCAGGAGGGAGCGGTAAAATACAGGGGGTCCCAGCAAAAACAAGAAACTACGAGTCTGATTAAACCCGCTGGTTTTCCATCAGGCAGTCACGGGGCAGCTCCAGCGACCCAGTGACAGAGCTCAGTCCGGTTACCGACACCGGCTCGGCAGAGGGTGGACGAGCCGAGGCGGCGTCGTGCTCTGCTTAAGAAGCAGTGTTATTTTCCTGCTTCAGAAGAAGCGTCCAACGTGTTTTTACGCTTTCTCCGAGACATGTCACGTCGCTAAGTTGTTAGCGCCGCGCGCTAAGGAAACCCTGCGTTCCTCTTCGGAACGAAAACCTCGTTGTCGCTCAGCCGCGGCGAAGCCATGTTTGTTCACACACAGGTGAAAACAAGCGGGGCACTAATATATTACTATGACCCACTCTGATTGGTTAAGGGTCAAACAAAGGCGTGTCATTCGCCTGGGGTAAGTTCCGTTTTCATTCAGAGGCAGAAATTCAACAGCAGAGCTGTGAATCGTGATAAAAAGGTCTCTCAAAAATGACAGACCGTCAGATGTGTAGATCCTAAAACGGTCTAAAATCGTCATATCGCCCAGCCCTAGTTTACACTGCGCTGTAAACGCACAAACTCATGTAATTGTCGAGATGAGTCGTAAGCTTGGAACTTTGGCTGAGATTCAGACTCTAGCACAGAAGGTGGATTCCATCAAGGAGAAAGTTGACGGGTCAGCGCAGATTGGGATGGATTAATTACGTCATTATTGGATTCAGAGGGGTTGGGGACCAACAGAACTTTAAGACAGAGAGGAAATTATCTCTGTCTGGCCCCAAAACAATTTCTTATCTGAATCTGGTGCCCTTGAGCCTGTGAGGCTGAAACA